>NW_005054304.1:15130332-15132409 GCF_000277835.1 Geospiza fortis
GTTGCCCAGGTGCTAAGCCCATCAAAAAGGGAGACAGCTTTCTCAGACTGGTCTTTGAATGTATTGTTTAATAGGAGAAACTTCAGAATGACAGCACTGATGCCCAGAACTTAGAGGAAAAAAAAAACAACCAAAAATAGAAAAGTCAACTTTTAAAACATATAAAGAATTAATAAATTCAGGGCACTGCACTGTGTAAGGGCTCTCCAAAAGAAAGAAAATAAAAGAAAAAAAAAGAGGGCAGCCAAGGAGCTGCAGGATGGTTTAATGATAGTTGTTTACCTTCTTGGAGGCCCTAAGGGATTTCCCTTTGGACGCACCTTGAGCTTGTTCCCAAGAAATTCTTCCCCTGCTTTTTTTCACCATTGTCTTGCCTTTCCCCTTCTCACCTCATACAGTTAAGAAATGATGAGCCACCTGAGTGCCTTTTTTCAGGATAATTTCAGCTACATCTTTCTCAGTTAAGATTTTTGAAAATATCAGGCTCATGTACTCAAATCAGTTTGAAGTGCTTTGCAAGGATGTGGCACAGGAATACTAAATCATTATTCAACATTTGACCAGACATGAAAATAATCCGCATTTATAACTAGTTTCCTAAAATGGCCAGTGCAATTGCTGAAATACAGAATAAGAAGGTAGGAAACAACTACTATTTCCACAGACAAGGAGCATCTTACTGAGACAAAGCTACACTGAAACAGGCAATTTTCAGGTCTTTTCAGCAAGCTTTCTACATCCTTTCTTGCCTTTGCACACACAGAAGGCCAATTTTCCATGTCCCTACTACAGGCAAAATGGAGCAAGATTTTAAAGATACAGCTCCACTCCATTCAACTGCAGCAGACTAAAAGAAAAATGAAGTTCAGCACTTAACTGATCCCTCCGCAATATTTCAGAGTAAATTAAAAATCAAAATGTCAAGAGGTTCAATATGTCAGTGGGCCTTTTGACAGAGCAGCCACTTTGAAGCCTAAATGGGAAATGTGCTCTTTTTGAAAACTAAAACCAAATGTGTGCAGCTGCTGCTCTGTTTCAAAATTTGGGCCCTTCATCATTGTATTTCTTTTGCACTAAAATTAGCAAAATATTCTGGCTGCTGTTTTACTTATTCTCAGAGCAGAAAGACTCCATTTCAAAGAACTGCTGTTTATTAGGAAGGCTATTCTTCATAATCTGCATTAAGGTAAAATCTGGGAATCTCACAGTCTGCCTTCTTTCACTGAGCAACACTGTATTTACTGCCCACGATGTGTTTATCCTTGCCTGGCCATCAGCAAATAATTTTTTGTTTTGCCATCTCAGCTTGTATTTGTAGAACAGGAAAGATAATAAATGATAATACTTACCTTCTTCACAAAGATGTGGTGAAGATTAATTAGCTCTTGTTCATACAAAGATTGGCAATAGTGATCTGCAGGTTTGCAAAACCTGAAGTGATTGCTATCGCTGCTGTGCTTGACAAAGAAGCACAGCCAAGGACAGGAGCTGGTGCCACTGCAATCATTTACAGGACAGATGATATATGTGGCCTTGAAGATAACTCCACAAAAACATCTGCATCTGTACCTAAAACTGGAAGGAAATGCATATGAGGACATGCAGAAGTTGGGTTTGCAGCACGACACTTGCAGGATAGCAACGTGGCAGCTCTATCCCTTGGCATCACAACAAAAGCAATGTTCCCATCCAGTTGTAAGGTCTCCTTGGAGCCTGAAAGTGCAGTTAGCTGACACAAGCAAGGTTGTCTGGGTGTCATGAAGATATCTGCCACCCTGCAGGGCTCCCAGCCCCATCACTGAGGCCACAGGCATGGGGCTCAGCTCAGCATTAGGCTGGTGCTCTGCCTTGAGGCAGAATTTGGTGAATCTCAGAACTTGCTCAGAACAATGCTGGGAGCAAAAAGCTGGATTTGAGGATGCTTTCTCCTGCCCACCAGTCTGCTCCTCACCATGGCCACATGTCCTCTGCTCTCAGCCAGGCAGTGTGAACTGGCATGGACCTCACACTGGAACCCACCTCAAGCAAGGTGCTCCTTTGCCACTTTGACCATAGCACTCCATGCTGGGTCTCTGTT
>NW_005054304.1:15132432-15147127 GCF_000277835.1 Geospiza fortis
CTGGAAAAGGCATGTGGATAAGCAATCCAAATCGCACATTCAGTAACCTTCTGGAGTCCATTGAACTTCTCCCTCCTGAACATTGCATTGGAGGCAGTGATGGACTCAACTTCTCCCACTCACGTACATCTTCCCTGCCAGTCTCGGCATACACATGTACCCTGTGCTCTGGTAAACTGACACCTTTGTTGCTCAGCCTACTGCATTAGTGAGATCCCTGCAGGCTGTCCAGCCAGCAGGTTGAGCTATTTTCATAGTGATGCATCTGCTGTGGAATGCATTTTTCCTCACAGCTGCCCAATTTGTTCTTTAGGTGCTTTGGAGCATGGCTGGCTTTAGTCTGAGCTTGCTGCAGATGGGGCCATCTCTGTATGAAGTGGCTGAAGGCTGTGCCAGCCTTGTCCTACACCTTCCCCCTGTTCCCTACAGCTTTCCATAGGCTCCAGCTGTCTCATTTTGCTTTCCTCAGCCCTCCTTGCCACCCTGATAGCTGCTTCTGCCCTCCTGGGCCACTTCACTACCTGTGGCACGGATGAGACGTGTCCAAAATGCAATGAGATGATGCAGAAAATCTGGAACTCCCCCGGGTCAAAGTGTGGGCTGTGGCTGCTGATGGCAGTGACCAGCAGCTAGTGATGGCCAGGTTCAGGCACTGTAGGTTTCTGATAATCCCAGTAGATGGGATTTCTTTGGCTGAAGCTTCATTCCTCCTGCAGCCAAAGTGGCATAAACCATCAGTAGGAGATGGCTGTGGAAGATGCTGGTCCTTGCATAACTCGTGACTGCTTTTGTCAAGCCATCTGGTGACACCTGGGTAAGTTTTGGAGGGCAATGTTTCTGATTTGCCTGAGATCAAAGCATTCTGTTGACAAAAGGTGAATTTAGCAGAACATGTGTGAGATCTCGGATAATGATACCACAGCTACCAATGCTGACCAACAGGTCCCCAGAGCAGATGGCTGGTCCATCCTTGAAAGACTGGGTGTTACAGAGCCCCTCAAACCCCAAGACTTTGCTCTGTGCTTCTTTACTTACTGCATAGCTATGCCAGCAGTGCACTTGCTCCTCTGTCATCCCCGTACAGACTACAGCTATCAGAAAACGAAAATGCAGCCAACACTGACTGGTTAGCAACTCCTTCCGGATTGTAACAAAAGCAGCACTGATAAAACATCCATATTCTGTAAATACATAATTCCTAGCAAAGTTTTTTCAACAGCAGAGATTCAATTACTATGGTGGACTTGAGGTCAAAGTCTACAGGTTAGATTGTGCAAAGCCAAAAATTCAAGCTGTGGGATTTCACCTCCATTTAGTGTTGTGGGCTGAAAGGAAGGATGTGTTTTGGGATATTTGCATTGCAAAGTATATGCAGGTGCTAGTGCAATATGTTATTACTGAGATTAGAATTTACACTTATACCCCAAATTGAGATTTTATTTGTCTGAGAAATTATAGTACCCCGGAAAAAAAAAAAAGCTAAACATCTGCTAATTTAACATAGACTGCGTCCAGTAAATATCCTTTTGGTTTTCTATTTCCAACTAAGATTAATTTTCTGATCAAAGAAAATTTGATCAGAACAGCGCAATAGTAGTGATATTACATGGCTTGAGGATATGTGTTGTACCTTTGAATCTCTATGGGAAAGGCAGCCAGGAGGGGATGATGATGGCTTGTGGTAGAAGCTCTGCAAGAAATAATAACTCCTCTTTGGTTTTGGAAAGGAGTTATTTTTATGTATTTTTTTTCCTGCTGTCAATCAGAGAAATCCTTTCCTCACTTTGAAAGCACAGACAGTTTTATGCCTGTAAAACTCTTGGGATGCCTTGGTTGAACCCTGTGCTAGTTACAATTATCAGTATTTTGGTTTCTTTTATAAAGTCCAATAGAGATGAACAGTACCTTACAATCACTTTAGTGTTATAAACTATGTTAACAAGATTAATCTCCATTCTCCCACATTTCAGCCAAAGGATAGTCTCCTTCTTCTACCCCTGCCACTTCCACCTATTCCTGATAGATCAGCTTTTGCCATCACAGGTAGCATCCCACCCACACAAGTTCTGAGTGGTTTCTGGTTAGCTTTCACCAGTCATTTTGCAATATTGCTTTCCTCACTCTTCTACTACCCTACATTAAATATTCCCTGCTCCACAATGCTTGTTAACTCCATGGTTTGCTACTAAAATCTGGGTCTGAATGGAGACATCTTACTCCAAGTATTCCCAGCACCATCTGCTGCCTTTCTTTATTTCCATTTCTAGAAAGGGTTTTTGCTGATATCTGAGAAGCAGGGGAGGAATCTGGATATGGTTGACACAAATCCCAGAAAACATTTGTCTGTTTGTCTTATGCACTAATTAGTGCAGACTTGGTCAAAAGTGTTCTGAACTTTTTAAAATTTATTTTATTCATTTCTATAGCATCTATCACCATGACAGCAGTGTGCTTCAATGGAAGGAAATTAAAACACATAATGCAGGCAGCTAATCAAATGCAGAAGCAAACAGAAGAATTTTGCACAGAGTCCTCAGTGTCGCTACGGTCCTGCTTTGACAGACAGTTTCTCTTTCTGCAGGGAAAAAAAGATGTTTTGTTTGTTTCAAATTCCCTTTTCCCTTGCAAGCGTAAACGTGAAATTATCTTCCTCTGTTGGGATGTCTTATTTATTTTCCTGCTACTGGCTGCTAAAGCAGATGATGTTTAATTATTTGGAGGTTTTCATTCATGGCTTGGGCAGTTCAGCATGGGGATTAAGGGAGGACTGGTGCAGACTGACCTGGGCTGTTGAGGTGCAGCCTGGTCTTAGTAGCTCAGTGCCCCCATGGCCTGACTCTGCCCCCCCCCACAGCTGCCCAGGCTCTGCCAGATCTCCCTTCCATGCCGTGTCAACAGGGTCTTGATTTGCCTTGTCCTCTGGGGCAGTGCTGGAGTGAGGAGATCTCTGCACATGGGCAAGGGGCAGAATGCCATCTCAAGGCTCCCGGGGTGCAGCACACTTCTCTGGCAGGAGCAGGTGGAAGGGCAGCTGTCCAGCTTGTTCCCACACACCAGGCTGCCTGCTCAGCCAGGCAGCAGGGCTGGTAAGAGGTTTCAGCAGCCAGGAAAACCTGCTGAGCAGAGAAGAGAGGCTAAACCTGCCCAGTTAAAGGGGGCACCAAGCTGGCAAGGCTGTGCTTTATTGTTTTGCCTTTGGGGCAGCAGGTACCAGCAGGGAAGGACTGGGAGCTTGTTTTTCTGGATAGAAGTCACTGAGCCAGTGAGCTGTTATGATTAAATCATTCACTTAATAAGGGAAGACTGAGGGACTGAGCCAGGACAAGAACAGCAGGGTTGTGCAATGGAACCCAATTGAATGGATGGATGGTGAGGACAGGTGCAAGGAGAAGTCCAATAGGAAAACAATTCCATGCAAATCTCTCAAATCTTGGAAAACTGGGGTTTTTTTCTGGATCCCAACTAAATCTCTTGTCTGAGCTTCATGAACCTTTTTATTTTAGCAGTGTTTGAACGTGAGTGTTACTGCAGTTCAACTGCATTTCATGATTTTTCTACCTTTCCAGGTTGCAGCCAATTCATGATGCACGTTGCAACCCTCTGCCACGGGCATCATTCACATGCAAACCTAAATCCCTCCGACCCAAGCTTGTGGCAGTAATGAGTCCAGAATCATCAGCTCAGCAGGTCAATGG
Organism: Geospiza fortis; assembly: GCF_000277835.1. Taxonomy (NCBI): domain Eukaryota; kingdom Metazoa; phylum Chordata; class Aves; order Passeriformes; family Thraupidae; genus Geospiza; species Geospiza fortis. The sequence continues at coordinate 15,136,128 of NW_005054304.1, forward strand.
CAACATGTGACTACCAGAATTAGGGATAAAACTCTGCTCATGTGATGCCCTTTGTTCTGGACACTGGGCTGTGTGGTGTGATGCTCACCTCTCTCTTCAGCACATGAGGTTTTCCTGGTGTGAAGTGGTAGCCTGTAGTTAGGGCATAAGTTTATGACTATCTACATGCTGGGGTGAGAAGCACAGTCATGTGGTGGGAGCAGTGTTTTAGGCTTCAGGTGTTCAGATAATGGCTATATTGTTTAAAAAGGAAGCTTTTTAAGAAAAACATGAAAAAGAATGTATTTCAAATAAGTGCAACATGGCTTATTTGTAGTAACAAATAAAATTATTTGGGGCTGTTTTTAACTTTGACAGGAGCCCTTTGAGTTGTTCACATGTGATTGCATGCGTCAATCACAGCCTGGCTGCTGGTGGAGACTTCAATTTGAACTCTGCTAACTTCTCTTTTACACTTTCACGAAATCACCATCTATACTATAGTTTCCAGATGATTTCTTTGGCATAACAGAATTTTAGCAAACCCAATATTTGTATTATTCCCCTTGCACCTAAGTTAGTTTTTCTTGTATTCTTTTGAGTGAAAAGTTCAAACAGCTACCATACCTACAAAGGAGCATCCTATTGGGAAGCTTTTCTAATAAGATTTCTTTAGTGTTAAAAATTGAAATGCATTTTTTTCTTGACCAGCAGCAATAAAATGTCTGCCACATTATTTGCATGAATTATGCAAAGCTTGAGTTCTTCCCTGAACCTAGTTTTTTTGTTTTGCTCTTGCAAGCTAAGTCTGGATTTCATGGAGCCATTGAGAAACTCATTTCTTAAATCCAAATACTAGCATTAGCAGTCTAACTTATCTCAAAATAATTACATTGCTTCTACCTCAGGTTGTAAACTTGGGTGCGTTGTTAAACAGCTGTTGGGTTTCATTGTCCAAATTAACAGAATGATGCAATGTGCACAGCAATCAGGTCCTTTCCACAGTGTGAGATGCCCCACAAATCTAAGAGACTCATTATTTGGCCATCCATTCAGATACATATAAGAGAAAATAATTTACCATACTAATGAATACATTAGTCTCTTTTTTAGTTCTCCACCCAGCTTTTTTTAGTTATTTACTTGACTAATTACTGGAAAACACTCACAATTTTGTGGAGCTGTTTTACCCAAGTAGCATTATTTCCTGCTGTAAAGGGCACAGCAAGGTTAAATACCAAATGCCACTGATGTGGTTTTTGCAGAGATTTTGGGCATATGGAGCCACAAAAGCGCCTGAGGCCATCATCAGCTCCTCTTGGCATCCATAATCAGAAGGAGTGAGCTGTCTGTCTTTCCTTTCCATACCCCTGTGTTTGAGTAGGAACTATACAAACTATTTTATGCAATAATGTCTTGGTGAAACTTTCCTTTTGTGTACATAGCCAGACTGTCTCTCCTTGCTTTGAAAACTGATTTTATATTATAGCATTTTTCTCTTGTCTCTGTTTCATATTTCAGGTGGCAGACTAGAGGCTGCTATTTTAGAGGTTTTTTCTTTTCCTTGCATGCTTGCTTTAAAACAATTTGTGGATATTGAGTGTTAGGTATTTTAAATGGCTAAAATACAGGACATTGATATAGATTCAACAGAAATGGATTTGAGACTGCAGCAACCATGGCAGCTTCACATGCTAACATTGGAAGGTATCATAGTTTCTGCAGTAGGCAACATTAGCACCTGAGTAGTACTTGCTATTGGTCAGGTTCAGACTGAAGTCTGCTTCAAATTTTTTCTTAATTCTCTTGGCTGCAGATACTTACAGTTTTCTGTTCTTGGAAACAAATCAAAGTTTGTCTTCCAGTCATCCGAGGAGAATAGCTTTATAAACCCTACAGTAAACCTGTATGAACATAATCACACGGCACTCTTCAAAAATTAAAGCAATCCCCAAAAGCTTTTTGCTTTGTAGGGAATGGGTGGAGCTCACAAGTGCCTACTAAGGGTAATGGGCTCTAAATTTCATCTCTATTCTTTGATCCACAGGGGCAATTCCTCTCAACCTGATCCCAAACTCCGCAGCAAACTGTTGTATTTAAAAGCCCTTGGGAGAGTATTTCATGGAATGGAGATTAGAAAGCAAGAACTGAAAACTGGAAAGTGCTTCGTGGTGTCTCTTTAACAGCTTAGGATTGATTCATTTTAGCATTTGTGTCTGGGTTGTATTCACTGCTGCCTCATAGATCAATGGCACGGCGAAGTCCCAGCTCTTGTTGATGCAGCATATGGGAATGGGATCCATTATCTTTAGTTCCCAAGACTATAAAACGTCTAATAAACTCAGCAGCAAGAGTGCCAGATTTGTGCAGCACTGCCAGCTGCTCTAGCCTTGTTGTCTACTAAGCTATGGTTTTGGTTTCCTTATTGATGGAGAATGCTGATTTTCAAGCAAATTATGTCACTTGCAGATTTGAGGCACTTCACTAATGCATCAATGATACTGGAGGGTTGAATGAGGTTAAAGGTAAGGGAAAACCAGTCAGAAAAGAGTCCCTGTCACCTACAGGGTGAATGCATGGTTCACCTGGCTTACTTCTCCTTTGGAAACTAGGAGGCCTCCAAAGTTGTGCCCGTGGGAATTTTAAATTTATGCTTGTTGCAGCAGAGAGGGGAAAATGAAATTGTGCATATCAGAGCAAGAAGGAGACTCAGCTGTGATAGATTAGGGCTCACAGGAGCAGCAAAGCCACTTGGTGGAATCCCATTCACCCTAGTGCTCTCCAAACCCATCCTAGTCCTGCCTTCTTCTTTCTCTTCTGCCAGCCAGGATCTGGATCAGAAAAGAGGAGAAATACTCAGTTCACCACTAATTAAAAAATAGTTGCTCATTATCCCATAAGCCTCTTTCTCCCATTTAGCTTCCTTCTCCCATGTCAGCATGACTTGTAAAGGTGACTTCAGCTGCTGTGCTTTCTCTCGCAGGGAGGGAGGGAAGGAGGGAGGGATTCATGCTGCAATGAGAAATCAATTTAAATTCACATGGGCACAGTGAATCCTTAATCAAATCAGCAAACTCAGGCTGGCTGCAGGAATCTGAGTAGGAAGTTCAAACATCTCAGTCCCCAATGTTCATTCTCTATCACAGAACTCACGTCAGGGTGTCCCTGAGCATTAATCTGCTGCTCCAGCACTTTTCTCGGTCTCTTCCCTAGCTACATTATAATTTGTTCCCTAGCTTGCATTATAATTTGTCTCTCCTCTATTTTTCACACTCACCATTCCGTAGCTCCTGCTATACTTTTAGAATAAATTCCATAGTCACCCTAAAAATGGTGCAAAACATGATCTTGCACATGAATATGGTGAGTGGGGCAACAGCTTCCTACTCTGCTTTTCTTGCTCCCTGTGCATTGTCACTAGGGGCATGTTGCAGTTCCTGACAGTATTAGGTTTTATTGCTTTCTTTACTCCTTTGGGACATGGAGATCAAGCACAGCTAGGCAACATTTTCAGTCTCTAGTGTCTTTAGTTTAGGCACTTCAAAATCAGTAGCAGACACTCAATTGGAAGCTAATACAAGCCAGCATCCACAGCTCCCATTTAATCCACTGACTACGGATGCCTTTGATCATTGTCTAGATATTATTTCTTGAAAAGAGAATCCTGTATCCCACGGGCAGGATCAGTTTCTGTATCTCGGATATCTTGGACAAGAGAAACCAAAATTTGTAGTATTAATGCTGGCATAAAAGCAGAAGGAAATGTTCCCTTGAGTCTTACCTGGGCTAAGGTCTGTAGGAGAGGTGATTACAGCAGCTATCACACAAGCTGGTAGGGAGGCTGCTCTTGGCTTGCAAGTCTGCTGTCACTGCCCCATGCCCGCTGGCTCCTGACAGCCTTCCTAGGGCATTTCCGAAGCCTCAGTCTTTGCCATCAAGAGCTGCAGCACTGGGAAAAACCTGCTAAATGCTGTTGTGCTCCTGCCAATGATTCTGCAAGGAGCAGAGAGAAAGAAGCCAGGGATTGTGAGCCAGGAATTTCTTTTAAAGAATGAAGATCAGAGGTTTTGTGCAAACTACTCTCTTCAATTATTTAATACTTCCTGTAATTACTGAGTACTTAAAAATATTCTGGGGAATAATTTCTGGGCTCTTCTGTTATTCCCTTCTATTTATTGCCACAAAAGGTCTCAGCCATTAGAAATGCTAAAGGGAGACTTTCATAAAAATTATTAGGGAGATAGCAATGGCGTGTTTGACAAAAACACAAATTCTGCTTGAAGTGCAGCTGTATGTCCGGATGAGAAGACACTAAGAGCTGGAGGATTCGTTACTTCTATTGATACCTTGATCAGAGCTTTAGACCCTTTTTCTTAAACATGTATTCTTATCCTGTCAATTTGTCTTTCTTGAGATTCCAGTTACTGGGTCTTGTTACCTCCCATGCTAAAACCCTTCATGGTTCCCAATGTTTCACAAAGACAATAGCACACTGTAATCAAGTCACCTTTCAATCTTTTTTTCCTTTTTGATAGTCTAAACAGATTGTGCTCTGTTTTTTACTTTAAGAGCACTTTCTTCAGATCTTAAACCATTTTTGTGGCACTTGCTGTGGTGGTTTTATTTTCCTGTGGAGCCACCAATCTTGCTACACCCTTATTAAAAAAGATAAACTCTGGAGCTGAGCACTATCAGGAACTGGCCTCATCTCAACTATATACAACCTAAGAAGCCCATGCCTGAATCTGCTCACATTCCTTTCTTTTTCTATAAAAATTATTTTACCTCCTTTTAGTGCAGCTTTGCCCTCACAATTCATCTTCAGCTGCTTCTGCATTATGACCTTAAAACCTTTGCTGTTATTGTGGGATTACCCTGCTTGCCCATTTCCAGGAGTGGCTTCCACTCTGCATCCCTACCCTTTTCACAGGCCTGTATTTAGATACAATTTGTTTGAGTGAGCCTACCTTACCAAATGTTGCACCATCTTTTACATGATTTACAGTTTCTCTGAAGCACTTTTTTTCACTATCACCAAATAGAGGATGCTGATCTAGTTCCTCTTGGTCCAGCTCCACAGCAGATCTGCCCTGGGACGGGACTGTAGTCCATGGGAGATCATAGAGTGAATCCCCAGGGCCTCTCTCTTTCAGTCAATAAAATGGGGGAAAATTAACTCCTTGGCGTCATCAGAATATTTGGTGCTGTTTGCCCCGTCCTTGAGAAAGACCTGTGGCTACCTCTCACATCATTTAGCTGCAGCTTGGGTAGAAAATGCTTTCAATATCTAGGTCACTTCTGACCTGCAGTGGAAATATCTCTGTTTGAATCTCACTAAAAACACCTCACTTCTTCATTTAATGCAATTTTTACTGATATTGTGGAGTGCTTATTTTTTAACCACCTCACTGTACAGTATTAAGTGAAGCACCTGACAAGGAAAGGAAGATTGCTGCATCAGTAAATCCATCATCAAAAAAAGGAATATTTTTTGAGACAGGATTTCCATTATACGAATGCTGACTGACATTAATTATCACTTAAAATCTGTATCAGCATTTCCATTTGGCATAAGAATTATGCCAGACATCTCCTTCAGCAGTAAGAAAAATGCCGTGTAACCTCCACGTTAGCTCCCCAGTGGTTGCTCAGGTGTTATCCACAACCATATGTGGGTGTTGCCCTGTGACAGAAATGGAAGGTATTGCCCTCTGCTTTTAGAATCCCTTGATTTTCCAATTGGGTTTGCATGCTCAGGCCTTTGCTTTGCTGCTCAACTCCACTTTATGAGCAGGGCAGGATGATTTATTAAGGACTTCAAGAGGGAGACACAAGGGTCACAAGCTGCTCTGCTCCTGCAGGGCTGGCCAAGCCCCCTCCCCGTCTGCTCGGAAGCCACAAAGCCGCAATTTGTACAACACATGGCGGTGGTGGTGCAGGAAGGCACTCACCCATTAAAATGCTTTCAGTGCCTGTCCCTGTGACTTAAATACAGGCTTTTGGTTTTCCAGGCAAGGGGTTTAGAGATGTCCATCTCTTCCTCTGCTGGTTTGGTTTTTCTTCCTTTGCACATTGCTATTCCTTACATTTCTTAAAGCTCCACAAATTGTAAGCTTACAGCGAAGGCATGCTGGTAAATGATTTATAGAGGGTCCTACAAATCATGTCACAGAGAGTGCAACCCCTTCCCCCACAGCAACAGTCATCATTTCAGAGCAGCCCAGTCTTCAAGGGAGCTAAGCTGTCCTTTCCCTGCTGAGATTTAGGAAGCCAAACTGCAAAATGCAGCTAGAAGTGAGAGTAAACAAGCCACAATAACAACCTGGCATTTAAGTTTCAGCAGCGTTTAAGGTGGCCTCACAGAAGCTCTTGCTTATCACTGAGATTCTATTACAGCATTGACAGCTATCCATATGTTGTTTTACTGCTTTTACAGATACATAATATGGACCTATGTCAGCAAGGAGTCAAAATTACTTCAAGGATTAAAAGGCAAGCAAAAATTTCTACCAGTTAAATGAACTGCAAAAATCCTCATTTTTAATTGTGATCTTGGCTATATCCAACCAGTCAAACCTCAGAGTGGTTGGAGCAGACCTGAGAAAACAGTTTGGCTCTGTGACACCAACCTCAGGACTTTTCAGCCAGAGAGCTCTCAGCATCACATCTACAAAGACATCACATATGAGGCTCCAAAGGGCATGTGGCAATGCCCACGGGTACAAAAAATGTTTAAAAAACCCTCAACCACCCCAGGCTCCCAAACATGGAGGAAGAATGTTCTTACCCTGCTGCCCCCTTCAGCAGCTAGTGCAGCTCCCAGGCATCCACATGTACTTTGGTAGAGGCTATCAGCATAGGAAGTTTGGGGATCCAGCTTGGTCTTCTCTGGCTCTGGAGTGTGGTGAATATTAAACACCTGTAAAATTGTCTATGCTGCTGTCCCCTTTCCCTTGTTCTCTGTCTTGATGACAAAATCACAGAATAATTCAGGCTGGGAGGGACTCAAGGATCACCTGCACAAAGCAGCACCAATTAAATGAGGCTGTGCCGAGCCTTGACCATATGGAGTCTTTACACTGCTGAGGATGGTGACCACAGGTTCTGTGGGCTCTTGATCCAGTGTCTTGACTTCCCTTCCTGTGAAAAAAAAATAAATTCAAATATCTAATCCAAATTTCCTGCACACCAATTTGTATCCACTGTTGCTTCTCCTATCCTCCTGCACGTCTCAAAAGAGTCCAGTTCAGATTTTATTGTGGCCAACCTTCAGACTGTGCTCCAGGTCAAACAAAGCAAAGATCCATACCTTGACAGCTCTGTTGATTTTAGGGCTCCCAAAGAGTTCATGCAATAAAGCCTCACAAGGAAACCAGTTCTGGTGCCTAGAGAGGAACAATTTTTGTGCACTGAAACAACTGGATTACCATTGTAATTTAAACAAAATATTTTACCAAGGCAGCTGCCAAACAGTAGAAAGGAAAGTGTTCTTTGTTTTTTACTAAATTAAAAATTCCTCTGGTGCTGGGAGGGTGAATGTTTGTAACCAAGCTCTGCCCTCTTTAAAAAACCAAAACATTGCTGAGCTATAGACTAATGTCTTAGCAAGATGCATGATCTCCTTAATGGAAAAGTGAATTCTAGCCACTGTGATGCTCTCTATCTGATGAGGATATTTAGTTGTGATGGTGTGGAATAAAGTGCTTTATTATACTACAGTGAACCACACTGCTAGTGCTGGGGATGTAGTTAATGCGAGTACAGAGAAATTACACAGTGTCTGTTTTGACTTTGTGATTTCCTCTAATGGACACACAGCCTTCAGGCCAAGCGCTTGGAGAGTTTTGTGTCATGCCATTTTCTCCAATTGCTAGCTAGGCTTTTCCTCCAAAGAACCTGGCGGCAGTGGCTCATTCCAAACCCAGCATTTACAGCAAGGAATTCATGGGGTTTGCCTCCCCCATCCAGAATATTTCATTTCAATCCTATTTTCCTTTAATGACACACTAGCCATTTGAACACATTAACTGATGTCACCTGCGAATGCAGAAAACAGCAAAGTCAACACCTCCCAGCGTGGGATTGCGTCTGGGTTTTGTCAGCTCAGCCTTCATTCTCCAGCCATGGTTCCTGTTCCCTGGTTAAGGTCCTCCTCAGCTCCCTGCGCAGAGTTTTGCCGGGGAAGGCAGGGCATGGTGCCGCTGGGGGAAGGACAGGGTGGTGCCGGAAAACTGCTCTCCCCGCGTCAAAGGCTGCTGCGGAGGGAGCCGGAGAGGCAAATTCCCCAGGGAAGCACACAGCACAGTCCCATGCATTCAATTACAGTGCCCTTGAATGGCAGTTTATAAGAAAGCCTTGCTGTTTCTGTACTGTTGATGCTGCCTTGGGGTTGGTTTGTCTTTTTGCTTGTTTTTCCAGCGGGACAGCCTGGGACAAAGTTATCTGAGGGAGCAGAGGGACTGTCAGAGGTAAAGTCTTGGGTTCCAGTTATATACCTGTGCATTTTACACATTGAATATGGGTGGGTAATCTAAATATTCAACACACATTCATATATACATACACACATACCCATAGAAAGGGACTGCTTTGCACCAAAGCCTCTCCTCCTGCTATGCTGAAAACTCTCTGAAGTGCCCAACAGAGTATGATGCTCTACTTCACTGTTTAAATCTCTCTTCCTGTCAATCCACAGACTGTTTTCCCCACCCCTACTGAACCTGGCTTGTTATGTGGAGCTGAGTTATTGCAACAGTCTGGCTTCAAATCTGTCTTGGTTTTGTCCAGGCAATGAGGAAATACATGCACAAATAGTCTCTGAGGAAGACTGACCATGGAAAATTCAGCTTAAGGAGCATTAAAAGAATTTACTGCTGACACGTGGAAACCAACAGGAGAAATTACATCTCCCACAGCAAGCTCCTTCTGGAGGCATTTCCATTCTGGTGAAGGGAGGAAGTGTTCACCCAAGTGAGGCCACCTTGGAAGCTCCCTGCAGCATGTGGCCATCCTTGCCCATCCATCCACCCTTTGCTGAGCCCACTTGAGCGCTATGGAAATCCAATTGAGGCAATCCAGCTTTGGGAGGAAAGTCAGCAGCTGCTCTTTGCTAGCAGCTGTCATCTCCCAGCTGGTGTGAGGGACATTTCCCTGGAAGGCAGGGTGCTTTGTCCTGACCCCACCCCTGTATCGCCTGCAGCCACAAGCACTCTGCATCCAAGGCTTTCTCAGTGTCCCCTCTGTCTCCTGGTAGTTTTCTGGTTGTTGCCTTTTGTCAGGCAGAACGCAGGATTTGCACTCCTCATTGACCCAGAGAAGGTCTTGAGGGGCTATTTTGTCTTCTTTCATCCAGGCACTTCTGTTTCCTAGCTCCTAGCCCAAAACTCAAGAGTAGAGCAGCACTCAGGACCAGTGCCCTTGAGAACTGCCCGAGAGACCTGAGCTGGCTGGCTTTGTGTGGGCAAGGGGTCTGGGCAGGATGGTGGGCAGGCAGCCTCTGCCAGCTGCAGCCTCTCATGGCTGTGTCCATGCTCTTTCAGCTGAGGTGGGGGAAGACAGATCGGTATTCCTGCAAGGGGGTTCTTTGGCAGGGTTTTCCTGAGAAGGTTACTCCAGTATGCATGGCTCTGGGACTGTGCATTGCTCCTTGCAGAGCTGGCCAGGGCCAGAGAGTGGTACACAGTCCTGAACACTTACTGTTCACTCTGGCTGGCATATATAGGTACCCTGAAGATTTGACAAGTTTGGATGCAGCCATCTTTTCCTGCTCCCCATTATTCCAAAGTTTTTGCAATTTTCATTTTGACTTTTTTCAGTCTTGAGCTCTTTTTCCAGCTTTACGTCATGCTTTCCATTTTGGAGATGTCAGATGATCTGTGATAAACTGACAGTATGTGCAGGAGCAGTGAGGAGACGAGGTCCATTTTAATGAGACTAACTCTACTGGGTAAGAGTGAAAACAGTGCCTCAGCAAGCCTCTAGATCTTGTTTCTCTTTGCAATGCGTCTTAATGGCACAAAAGGATTTTTACACAAGTAGGAAAAGGCAATTCCAAAAACAGATTTCTTTCAGTAGCCATTGAAATGGAAAGTTACCAGAGAGATTTGTGTGCTCCCCTTTAAGAGGTAAGCACAATCAGAAATCAGTATTCTCTTGGCTCCTGCAAACAGCCTGAAATATTTCTGAATAAACAGTGTGTTTGCTTGGGGTGCACCATTCACCCAGCAGATCCTGCATATACTCTCCATTTCCTCTGTGATCATCTCTAAAAGTAAGAACCACGAAACACAGAGGGGTGAGAAATGAGCAAAAAGAGACAGAGCTGGTGAGGGAGGACTAAACAGTGGCTGGACTGCAGTAAACAGAACACTATAATAAATACAGAATTAAATTCTCAATATTATCATGCAGGTTCCCTGACTTAGTTACTGTGGCTTTTACCCTCTCTTGAGAAGGCTATTGGTACAAACCCTGCCCACTGGCACTGAGATTTAATCCCATGAGCAATCCTCTGGTGGCAAGGGCAGAGTTTAGATGCTCATGAGGTGGGATGTGTGGAGACACAGCACGGCTCAAGGCAAAGGTTGAGCACCACAGTGCTTTCCAGCCCACTGTCATTTCATGGAAGGACTAAAGTGCCTTTCATCACCTGTGAAACATCATTATTCCCCACAGATGAAGAAGTCAAGTCAAAACAAAAATTTTGATACTGTTACTATCTTGTATCTAGCACATAGGTAGGTAACTAAGTGCTAAGGCAATTTGGTGTGCATTTCAGGGCTGTATTAATTTTCTGACTCCCTGTGGAAATTACTGCTCGTTTTTAACTTCAAGAGAGACTCGATTAACACGGCACGTGAAGCCAATCTTCATGGCTAAGTTATTAGTCTTTAGGACAGACTGGGCTCATACTTCATGCTGGCTGCCAATACAATCTGGCTGAATTCTGGAGAAGTAATCACAGTTCAAACAGGGTCAGCTGTACAAGGCCAAGGCTATCGATGGCTGTTTTCTGAGGCTTG
>NW_005054304.1:15147137-15171788 GCF_000277835.1 Geospiza fortis
CAGTGATACCTACTTCAGTTCAGAATCCTGCAGAAATCAGAAGGACATCTTCACTTAGGTCTTCACTTTAGGAATTTCTTGCCATAGGATAGAATAACGAACCACAAAATTATTATGTACAAATGCATACTGGCTAAATGCAAAAAGGCAGCTAGTTCTGCTCCAAGTGGCAGATACAAGCACACTTCCAATGGTTTATTTTTGACCTAGACATCACTAGCTTAATATGTTCTGCAGCATCTACAGAGAATAATTTTTAAGGAATATTTTTTAAATTTTGCTTTCCAGGGAGGTATCCTTTTTTTTTTAAATCTAATACTTTTTCCTAAGCTATTTTTGGACCCCAAGGCATGAATTCTAAGATATCTGGGCAACACTGGGAAAGAGTCAATAGATGAATAGGAGACGTAAAATATCTCAGCCTGCATAAGTTATCCAGTCCAGTTTTCTTTTTCTCTATTGAAATGTGGATTTGGTGATGATTTGTTCAAGCCTGTGGAAAAGCTTATTTAGTTGTGTATTTAAAAAAAAAATCAAATGTTCTAATCTTATCTCATATTTCTGACTACAAATGACTCCTGTATTTTTTCAGCTTGATCTGGAATATCTCTCCAAGGTAACTATGTTCTGTTCTTGAGTTTGCTTTTTATTTGTAAAAGCCTGATTTGTTTAAATAGCTGTAGAAAATTCCATGTAATCAGTGGTGAGAGGATATTCACTTAAAGGCCTGATCAGAACAACAGCAGGAAAATGGTCAACATAACTTGATGGTCATTCCAACTATTAATTTTGACTTCAGCAGTACTAGATACTACCAGAAAAAATTGTAAATCTTGCATTTAAGAAAAAGAAAGTATGATCCTAGAAAATAGATGCAGATTTCTCCACATCTCTGCGAGTGTCCAATGTTTACACATCTGACTGATAGCTTTGGCAGCAGCACACATGCATGATTTATTCACTTTCAGATCTTTAAGTAAGACAACAAAACAACACTAAAATCTCCTGTTTCTCATTGGTAAGTAGATGGGATCCATCATGGTAAGGGTGGCCTGTGAAGGCACAGGCAGCTGTAGGGACAGGTACCTTTTCAGACTGAGGTGAACGGAGTAAGGTGACAACAAAAGCTTTAATTTCCATCCATCTGGACAGCACACAAACAAACAGAGCAGGTGAGTACACACGATACCAAGACAAGCCAGGGCAGTATCAGATCAGTGCCTCACCAAAGCAATCACAGGGTAGCAGCGGTGGGATGGACGTGTTCCTTCAGCACTCTGAGCTGACAGACCTCACATTCCTCTCCAGACAGCTCACACAGAAAGCTGCAACAAGGCCTTCTTCTGCACTATGTAGTCCCCTTGTTGCTCCTTTAAGGATCCTAACTGTTGCTAGTAGCAGCTTGAGGCAAAAAAGCCCAGGGCCTTTGGGTGCCATAGATCTTCTCTACATCCGTGAAACAGACAGAAAATGCTAGAGGCCATATGGAGCACAGCCCGTGAGAGCTACTGCCCAGGCCCCTAAAAACAGCTATGTAAATGAGTTAGCATCACAGCAAACACCTGCTTGTGCTTCCTGTGCCTCAGTGTGGGCACTGCATCTACGTTTGTGCTGCCTTGTACAAACAGGCACCAGAGACTGCAGTAAAACCAGCTATTTGTTACCCCTTCTGAGGCAGGTGCTGGCCTCACCAAAGCAGCAGAGCAGCCTGAACTGGCTCTCCAGCCCCTACTTCCAGGGGGGAGCCTCTGCCATTTGCCCCCACACCAACAGCCAACAAGACACGCAAAAAAAAAAGCACCAGCAGCACAGAGATTAGACACATGCGTCAAAAAAAGCTTCCCTGTCTGTCTCCCGCACAGTGGACCCAGCAGATCTTTGCTGGGTTTGAAGCCCTAAAAGGAGTTCTCTGTGTTCTGGTACTGCTTGAGCCTCTACAAAGGAGATGAAAAGGAGGAATAAAACATCTGAACAGCCCACTCTGGTCTGAACTGCATGCATTCATTACAGCAAAGATGGATTTCTTCTGGTTCCTCCTCCGTATCCTCCTCCTCAGTGGTGGCAGCGAGAAGCTTGACACTCCAATTACAGGATATTCACATTAAACAGAGAAGAGGGACATCTAGTTGGTGGTAGACATTTAGGATATGGCATCCAATGCTCCATGTAGCCAGCAGAAACCTGAAGGAACAGATTGAAAGTACTCCACATGCCCGTCTCCTTGCAACGTTTATTATAGACTTGAATGAGCTCTGAGCCATCAGTGCTACCCATGACTTAAATCAGGGTCCAAATGTACCCACTTCACCAAAGCTAGTGCAAAATGGGACCAGTGTTCTGGAGGCTGGAAGGGGCCCTGTTGTGTGGGGCTGCTGTTGCTGTGTAGCATTGGGAAATGCTTTTTCCATGTTTTTTTTTCCCCTCCAGGTTTGCCATTTGGCTGTACCTCATCTCTGAGTTCCTCAGCACAGGGTTTCAGGACAGGAGTGGATGCTCACTCTACTCATTTACAAAACCATGTGGATGAAATCCATTCAAAGGTTTGTGCAAAAGCATTTGATGTTTGTGGCTCAGAGACTGCTTTTTCCTTTCAAACTTGAGAAAAGTTTTTGTCTTTTTTCCTCTCCAATGGAAATGGTAATGCAGGCTAAGAAAAATGTCATTAATAATACAAACTGGGGGCCTTTGGGAGGAAATTTTAGTTTTGAAAAGTGACTACTCTCCATGAATATGTCATGCCATCAGAAGTTTATCTGCATTGTCTTGACTCTTCACATATGTATATATTTCTCTTCTGCCAGACACGGTCCGTATCCTTAATTAAATAGGGTATAATTATAGATGCCTACTTAAATTACAATAAATAAATAGAAATTCATCCATTCAATAGGCATTTTCCTAGGAAAAAAATGTTTTCCTTCAGATATTGGTTTTCTTCAGGGTTTTTTTCTCTCTCTTTTTAATTTAGAGCTACTTCTCTTATGTTTTATTCACTTGTTTTCATTAGGTAAAGGAATGCCTTGGCATGAAAACCTGTCCTGAATCCACTGCCTGCTTGACAGATAGATATAAAGACTTGAAACATGAGAGGAAAAGCAGATGGTTGCAAGGGAAAAAAAAACCCTTAAACAAAAGAAAGGAATTAAACCTAGCATAGGCACTTGTATTAATACTTTGTGAGTGCCATTGCACAGGCTGGTAAGACTGACAGACCTCGACAATGGATCTCTACCACCTTCTAAAAAGGCAGAACCCTCCTTTTTATCTCCAGATTGATCCTGACCAGTTTGTTGCAAACAGCTACTGCTTGAATTTCAAATATTGAGTGCTGGTATTTGCGATTGGTCCCGCAGTGTAAATCACATGCTAATGTTTCTCTGTCTTGACTGGATGAGAATAAACATAATAATCAGGAAGAGGCCTTGAAGAAGCCACTGTGGCTTTAAATCTCTCAGGGAGCAGCAGCAGTTTAGGGAGAAGTGACTGATAAAGAGGATTAGGGAGTTCTAGAAAATTTAAAGCCCATTCCTTTCTGGCCCACATAGGCTCTGCCCAAGGCGTCATTGCTAGGAAAATTAGGCAGCTGTGAAATTTATTGCCAGAGTGCAGAATTTATATTTCAATTTCTCCTGTCACAGCTTGGGCTGTGGTCAGATCCCCTCTGCCTGCCTCCCCTGCTGCTGCACCCTGCACCCCTCACCCTGGCACAGGCCCTGGCCTCCCACTTCCTCCATACCCCTTGCAGGGGCTGGAGACAACTGCAAAGCTTTTTTCCAAAAGTTTGAGGAGAGCAAGGCTGGCCAGGAGGCATTGCAGAGGATGGCTGCTGTTGCTTTTCACCATGTTGTTGCCCTCATGGCCAAGCAAGGACTTATTTTCTCGCCCCTACAGAAATTCAATGGAGTCGAATGTTTGCATTGTCAATAATCTCAGGGATTACCTGTGAAGAGGTAGTCACAAGGCAAGGCAGGTGATGACTGTCTCTAGATTTGCGGGAAAGGACCCATAATCCTCTTCCAAGTGTCTGTGGGGCTCTGCTGGGCTCCACAGTGAAGCATGGCTGAGGTGATACCAAAATCCTTCCATCCTGTGGGGAGGGACAGGGGGCACAGCAAGTTCTGAAGGCATCATCTGAGAGACTGAAGAAGAAAAAGAAAAGGAAATAGAACACTTGGAGAGAGAAGAAGAGAAATAGTGAGAAATGGCAGAGTGCAAAATAATAAGATTGCTGAAGATAAATCAATTCTGGAGAGTATTTGGTTGAACTTTTTAACAGGGCACTCACTGCCCCTTTGTGGTCTACGTTATTCTCCTTGACAAAGAGGTCACTAGCTGGAAGGTTTGCAGAAATTATGATCATTATCTGGATATTCATAAACATCCACAACACTGCCAATCACAGGACAGAAACAGGCTGCATCACCTCTGGGTCTGAATGAAATTAGCCAAGAAAGATTGAAATTAGCAATGTGTTCCTTTGTGGCAAAGTCTAAGTCCTAACATTGATGTCATGACTAGCTGAAATTATGTCTAAATTAGAGAGGAAAAAAAAGCCCAACTTCCTCAGAGCTGTTTTGCAACTGCAAATGAGGCATAATTGTATCACCTAGGAACAATGATAAACTGTTATTAGCATTTCAGTTGTGTTTCCCCGTAGAAATCCAGGACGGCTTTTTACCTTGGATGAAGGGTCCCTCCTGACACTTGAATAGGAAGTGCATATGGAAATGGAGTTGTCCAGGGTGTCACCACCTTGAGGTGAAGGATAGCCTGAGGTGCAAGGGTGGAGAATAAATGTTACTGCAAGAAAAGCTGCTGAATTTCCTTTTGAGAGACTGATAATCCCACAGGCTTCTGCAGAAGCAGCTTTTGATTATCATTGCTGATGATATTAGAGGACATCTCTGGAGTCTGTCCTTTAAAAAATGTTTCCCCAGTGCTACTTGAAAACATATGGGTTGGGAACTGAAGTGAAAAACTGATATTTTACTAACTCTCTTGGCATGATGGAGGCTTAGAAAATTATGTGCCTGATACTGGGGATGCATTTTTAACAGTAAATGAAATCAGAGTGCATAAAATTTCAAAATACCAGACCGATAAATGTAGATGAGAAAGGAAACCGGAACAAGAAAAAGGGACTGGTTAAAGAACCAAATGAGAAAAGATGGGTCAGACCTAGAGTTGGGGTGAACTGGAGCAGCTCCACTAGCTTTAGTAGGTCTATTCTGAGCTGCACGGACTCATAGAAGATCTAGATGTACACTGGCAGTTTATATACAGGGTTGGAGTAAACCAGGTCATTTCCAAATGCAGCAACATCCTGAGTGCTTTATCAAGTAATAAGATGGGCAAGCAATTTGTAAGGTAACAAATCTGAGGGGAAAAGAGCAGAGAGATGGAGTCAGTGCCACTGTATTTTCCTAACTCCAGTTACTGCACCAGCAATGCCTGGCTTCAAAGGAGGCACATCTCCATGGGTTACTGTTAGCTATCAGGAAAGGAAAAAAGGGCAAAGAGAGGAAAGCTTCATGTCCTAGCTGACCAGGCTTTATCAGTCTGGTATCTTGGGAAACTGGCCTATAGTTACATTATTTAAAACAGAACAGAACACCTGGAGAGAAGTTCATGCTCTTGTTCCAGTGGCTCTTCTCTGGACAACTTAAATTTCTTTCCAAACAACATGCACTAACCTCCAGAAGATGTTTTATACCAGAACAAGTGTGCTCTGTGCTTGAGTTGGATTAAGTTACTTTCGCTGCTTTAGCAGGGTATTTTAAAAAATAAAATTAAAAAGTGTTACTCCGCTACTCCTTCAGAGGATACATTAGCCAAGCTGGCTAATGTATGGCCTGCTGGTCATAAACAAGGTAGAAAACTTCACCCCTTCAGCTCCACAGTCTTTGAAAAAATGAATACATTTTGATTGCTGCAGAAGAGCTTTTGGGAAAAAAATCTACTTTGGTAAAGTGTAGAATCTCTTGACCGGGCTTGTGGATTTGAGCTCCCCCCAGAAATTACTGATTTTGTAAATTTACTGAAGTAAAAAAGCATCCCATTTCAGTGCCTTTCCTCTCTACTTCTCTGTTTCTTTTAGTCATCACACACATACCCACAGGAAAAGTCAGATGACCAGCAGATTTCTTGCCAGACAGGTGCTACAAAATTCCTGGTGAACTTCAGGAGGTTTTGGTGTGCTCTTAAGAAAAAAGTAAACTCTGCTGAGGTTGGCATCCTTCTGCAGCAGTACAGGCAAGCTCTCAATCTGCTCCTTTTCTGTAAATAGGTCAGATATCTTGACCCCTGGAAAAGATTTTTTAAATGTCAGAATTTATATTTTTGCTGCATGGTGGCTACAGTGTCAGTTGAAGCTGTGAGGTTCTGCAGCACCCTAAAGAAATGTTAAATCCTAAAGACAGCTTTCATCCTTAGCCACAATCAGTTGACATAATCTATTTTTCAGTTTTTCCAGGCCTTCTTTACACTCTCTAGCTAGTAGCTTAACCTTTTTTCCAAAAACCAACACAGCTAAAAAACACTTAATATCACTCTCAGTTCTTATAGAAACCAGGATAGGTTTTGCATTTGTCTACACAAAGAAGTTTTATTTCAATGATTTGAGGTGCTAGGGTTTTTCTGGATGTGACTCAAGCCATGATTTCCCATTGAAATAAGCTTTTATCTTTTTTTCCAAGAGAAAGATGGTGTTATGAGAAAATTCAAATTATTTTATTCTAGAAGCTGTCTAATTAAATTGAACAATAAAAATTGTTATCCTTTATGACTGCCAAGCAATTAGGTGACCTGGTGATAGGGAATTAAGTCAGTCTTCTTCCTTTGAAATGACAGCTGAAATAGAAGAGGCGCTGCTCTTTGTCTACTGCCTGCGTGCTGGAGAGGAGGCAGAGGGGGAAGGATGGAATGGAATAATACACAATCAGAAAAATCCTATCCCTGTTGCAACTGCAGAATTGTTTCCCATTAACTTTCCTCAGGGCAGAATTTTCCTCATTGTGTCTCATCTTCTAGGACAGCCTCATAAACAACAAACAAACAAGAAAAAGACCCAACAAACCTCCTTGCATCTACTGCAATTTATATTATTCCCCAAACTGTTAATCTAAAATGCTCATTGAGTATATTGTGGTGCCTTTCTCTTTTTTTTTCTTTGACATCACTTGGTGTAAATGACAGTATATCAGGAAAAGTCTGTGCTAGCTTATTGAAGGTGTGTGCCAATGAACTTGTAATTCCAAAATGACACAGTGGGAAGCGGACTGGGGACACTGGGTTTAAAACCAGAAGCATCTAAAGTACCAGAGCTGTGGCAAATTCACCAGCATTATAGACCACAGCCTCTCCATCAAAGACATGAGATACAGCCTCGGGGCCTGGTGACAATGTGGCCGAATAGAAAGTTTTCCCTTTTACATCACTACAATTATCTTAATTATAGGAACTTAATTCAACTGGCATACAGTTGCTTTCATTCACTGATAAAACCATCCAAGGTGACACAATCCAAGATGAAAAAGGGACATGCACAGGGAAATTAGTGATTCTGTTAGGGACATTATGTTGGCGTGACTATTTTTTCAGAAGAATTGTGCCCCATCCAATGCTTTTTCCAGGTCATCCAATCCTTGGGTGGCTGTTGATTATACAGCACTGTGTGATAGGACCATTGTGCATTAAGCATCAGTGAGTGCTTGCCTATCTGATAAAAGTATATGCAAAAATCAATGCTATACAAATTATCTCAATAAATTGGCTGAAAGCTTGTAAGATGTAACAAAAGGATTTTTAAAAAAGCATTTATTTTGGTGTCACTTACCAGTTAGGGTAAGATATTTGTCACAAGATATCTCATTGCATGGTGGCTTTGTTTCCTTCTCCCCAGACTGCCATAACAGTTATCTTCCACTGGATGTCCTTCCGTAAGGAAAAAAGTCGTTACCAACTGCCCCTTGTCACACGGCAGTGTCCATCTGGAACAAAGGTTCTGTCAGCCTGCATAAATTTGGTCTAACTATTAATTACTGTAATTAATAAACCTCTACGAGTGGAAAAATATGAAAACAAGCTAAAGAACAAGACAGTTTCATTGCAAAGATGTTTCTACAGCAGCTGAATACTGTGCTTTCACACCAAAGTTGTACAAGTTCCTGGGTTTGTAGTTTTCCTGGTTCATGGTGGCATTAATAATTTCCAACAGTGACAGATTTCAGAGTGTCAAAAGAATTAGGGTTGTAGTGTCAGAAAATAGGAACATAAGCCACACAGCACAAATGCAGAGCTTTTTAAATGTGTTTAGATTTAAATCCTTTTAAGGGATAGCATTGCAGGCTTCAAGTGCCCTAGCAAATCATTAATGATAATATGAAATCCCAGCAGAATTATAGCAGCTATTTCACCATGAACTTGGCCATCCAACCATGTAAAAAGAGTCCTTTCCACCTCTGAGTCATTACTCATTACAAAAAAAGCCCATCATCTTTCCACCAATCTAGCAGAGTAGCCGGAGAGATTAAAACTAGAAGAGTGATCCATATTGGCTGTCTATCTTAACAAAAAGAAAGACTGGACAAATTCACACAAAAATTCTTCAAGCGCTATTAAATGCCTCAAGAAGTTGGTGAGATGCAAGTAGCTGCAATCTGGAAAAGTCCTTGGAGGGAGGATCTCTGTGTGTTTCATAGGCATCCATTGTTGGCTGCTCTCAATTTCTTCTGGAATTGTGTTCAAGACAGCAACTTTGGGGGGAAAATTGTAATTACTGGTCTATTATTAGATACTGTAATTTTGCCAGAAGGCCAAAAGTAGCAATAAATCAGCTGTAGTACTATCTGTTGTCTCCAAACATGGAAAAGGGCCATGAATTCAGTAGAGGGACAGATAACATAGTTATATTGGGATACGTTATTATACAAAGTGTTGCCTATTGACAGTTTAATTTTTATTGCATGGCAAAGGTTAACATCTTTAGGTAGTTCAAAGGACCCAAAGGGTAAAAAATTACCAAGAATTCATCTCTTCAGCATAGATATGAAACCATCAGAAAAGACAGTCAGTATGGCGCTAGCACCCTCTGATCTAGATGATAGATTTGATTTGGCAAAAATTTGGCTGTCATTAATGGTGGACAGACACTGAGGGCTGAAAAATGTGCCAGCTTATTATTCTGCAGCTGAAATTCTGTAGCTCTTGGTAACAAGATTCATGAGTTTCAGATTCCTACTGGAAACTGTGATTCATTTTGGGAAACTGCGAGAATATTTTTATTTCAGGTTATCTTACTGTTTTACCTAGAAATAATCCACCCACACTTCTTTTCAATTAAACAGAGGAAGAAAATTGATTGAAAATAACAATTGATATGGAGAAAAAAAGGGGACATTCTTCCACTGCTTTTTCTTACAGGCACAGATCGCTCTTATGGGCATCAGACTTGACAGTCTGTGCTGGATCCTTCAGGACAATTTAATCTCAGAGGAGAGTGCACCTACCCACTTACTTAGTGATGCTTAAGTGAGCAAACTATTTCACTAGTACTGCAGAACATTTGCTTTTGATTGGTCTCCAGGAATAATTAAAGCACTTTGGGTATGTTTTAGACCACCCTCATGTTCTAGATCTGAGATAATCCTGGTGTCTGTCACATGATGGGAGAAGAGGAAAAGATACACCACACCTGACAAACAGTTCCAATACTGTGAGTTTTCAGATAATGGTGCTCTGTCATTTTGGCCCTCAAGTTTTATTCTGACTAGGCTGATGTTCTACCATGTCATCACTATTTAGTGTTTTATTCTTCATAAAGCTCAGTGATATTCCACCACTGCTCATTCCCCAGCTTGGTTCTGCACTCTGCAGAAAAGTGTTTTAAGTCCACCACCATTGAAATATATTGAAGCTTCCTCTTCTTGTGGGATGAGAAGTGGTGGCTAGAAATGTCCAGCTGACCTTCTCTTTTGCCTCTCTCACTTCTCATCTAACTCCCTTTCTGCACTGGTCTGACAGAGCCTGAGATAGTGGCACTTCAGGCCACATTGCAAGACCCATCTATTATTATGCCTTTTACCAAAGAAGCTGATTTGAAGGGGCATGAAGTTTTGTGAGCCTTCTGAAGTGTTGAATTGACTTTTCTGTCACTTTTGCTTTAAAACATTTTAATTTCCATGAGTTGCAGCACTGATGGAAATATCCTTATAGTCTATGATAGGCAGATTCTATAAATAGCATGTTAAAGAAATTGAAATATTTTTAAAAATTAATGATCATTCAAAAGTTTTTTAAAAATAGACAATATATGTAATCACAAAAAAACCCAGAACCTACTGCAGTTTTCTTTTTGGTGAAAGATATGTAGTAAGAAGGGAAATGCAGTTCAATTTTCTCCTTGGTATTAGCTCTCATAGTATTTGCCAGTAATGGCAACATTATAATTTGTAGAATTAATTAATGATCTGGCATCTGATTTTGATTCATTACTGCTTAAGCCAGCTAAGTCTCAATTATCCTCTGGACTATTTATTCCTTAACAAGCTTTTAGCTAATGTGATTTTAAAAATATGAAAATAGGTTTTAACTTGCCTTTAAGATGCAGCAATATTTTAACACTCCTCTATAAAATAAAGGAACCTTCATATTTCTCATTCTATTATAGTTACATTCAAAATTAGACTAGGGGATTTGCAATGTATTCACTAAATATATATTATATTCATATGTACCTGGAACCTGACTTCAATTTAGTCTTGATTAAAAAATGTACTGAATTGGAAACTGTGTAATAAAGGATGCCTAAATCATACTGACCCAGAATATCTCTCTCAGTCAGACAGTTAGCAAATAAGTGCACAAGCAAGCAGATGATACAAGAATTCAAAATTAATTCTATTCTCAGAGGATGCATAGACCAGGAGATAGCATCTGATTCTATCTGCAGAGATGTAAATCCAGAGTAACACCTTGGCTAAAGTCTCCTTACCCTGAACTTGATTGCTTATCCTGCAAATGATCAGAATTGGACTCTCCTGTGCCCAAGGCCAGGTTAAAGTAGCTGAAATACCCAGTTCTACTTCATGACATTTTTGTGATGTAACTAAATGTATCTACCAATTTCCAGGTACTTATTATTTATAACTATTTCATTTACCAGATGTAAGGACTCCTGGTATTTTCTCCAAATGACTATTTTTTTAAAGTTCAATCACCACATCGTTTAGGAAAGTCTGCCCAGTGCAGTTGTGACTTGTGTTGCAATTGTGTTATGATGGGGGGCATTCAGAAACTGCATACCTTTGATTTGGAATTGTCAGGCACCAGTTCAGAGCTGAGTTGAACTGATCTTGAGAAGATGCTTCTATTGCTGGGCTCTGACATGATGGTCCTGCCTGTCATCACTGCGCCTTGTCCTTGCTTAAATCAAAGCTGAAATGCATAATTACAAAGAGGGGTAAATAAATGAATTATGAGTGTTTTAACCAAATAATCATTGTTAATCACTTTATTACTGAGATTTGTTTTGAAACTACCGTCTGAAAAATTTCAGGCATTATGCAAACGGTAGAAAATACCATTTTTCTAAGCTATCAGTGTTGCAGTACATTAAAAAACCCATCTTCTCCTAAAACTGTGCTTCCTTCTCATAAGAAGCCATTCAGTGGCTTCCCAATACTAGCATGTCAATGTAATACCATTGGTGTCAATGGTTTTTTCCTTAGTTT
This sequence comes from Geospiza fortis, assembly GCF_000277835.1. NCBI lineage: Eukaryota > Metazoa > Chordata > Aves > Passeriformes > Thraupidae > Geospiza > Geospiza fortis. Next base: position 15,158,867 of record NW_005054304.1, read on the forward strand.
GTACGGCTGTGACAGCTAGAGCCTTCCCCACCCTTCCCATCAAAAAACCACCTGAGATAAACATCCAAGAGTATCTTCCTTCCCATTTTCAGATCACTAAGTCTGGCTCCTTTCAGTCCAAGATGGGAAGTCAGTCCCAACTTTTAATGCACGAGCTGTAATGCCAGCTCCCTTGAAACCCAAGGAGCCCTCAGCTCAGCCAGTTCCCACATGGCTATCCCGAAACTACTGAGCAGAGGACTGCTGTCTGTGGGTTTAAAAATCAAAACCCATTTACTGAGTCAGATGCTTTGGCCCACTGAATCCATGCTGCAATGCTCCAGGGACACAAGGCAGCTTATAAAAAAATAAATCCAGTTTATGTGGCCAGCACAGAACTTCTGGGTGGTCACAAAACCAGCTACCAGAGTCATACCAGAGGCAACAAACAAAGGAATGAATCTCCAGTTACTGCTGCACGAGGAAAAGCCCAAGGTACCTGCATTGTTATGGCAAGAGTTCATTTGGGCTAAGAGGTAAACAGAGGTGGCTGAGCTTGATCTCTAAAGCTGGGCTGCTTGGCTGGAAGCACCAGTTTTCTCAATTGCTTAGAGTACAGGATTGAGTTGATAAATCAGAGCAGCCCTGATCGCTTTTAATCAACTGAATGAGGAGAAAGGAGGGGAGGTGGAGGCTTGGGAAGAAAAATATGTAAAGCTTAAAAAGTTCCAGCTGCTGCTCTCTAATGGAGTCTCGTTCCTCATGAACGGTGGAATGGTTAGGCCACCTGGTGGCAAATAGCAAACCAGCAACCTTTGCAATTTCCAAGCTACAATAAATGTCCAAAGGATCAGAGAGCTCTGGGAACTGTCAAAGGCTGGGAGCTTTTCACACCCAGGTGGCTGCTATGCAGCTACTGCTGGGAGGCAGCAGCCAGCAAAGTTTGCCATCAGTCACTCCACAGGTGCAACACAGAACAACTGACCTGGTGTCTGGCCAATTTCTGCCAGACAGCTGCCTCCATCACCAAATCTTCCACCACAGCCAGCCTCTCCCTCACCTCAGGATGGAGGCAAAGAAGAAAGCAGCCCAGGAGAAAGGAGCTGAACTTAGCTTGTAGCTTGTGAAGAAGTAGTCAATGGCTCAGCATTCCAGGGCACAATGGTGAAAAGTGGTGTCCTTCAAGGCTCCATAGTGGGACCAGTATTGTTCAGTAGCTTCATCAGCAACATTGACAGGGGGGTCCGAGTGCACCCTCAGCAAATTTGGAGATGACACCACACTGAGTGCTGTGGTTGACACACCTGAAGGACAAGATGCCATCCACATGGATCTCAACAAGTTTGAGAAGTAGACATGTGGGAATCTCACATGATTTAGCAAGACCAAGTGCAAGGTGCTGCACTTAGATCAGGGCAACTCCTGGTATCAACACAGGCTGGGGGAGGAACAGATTGAGAGCAGCCCTGCTGAGAAGGACTTGGTGCTGTTGGATGAAAAGCTGAACATAACCCAGCAATGTCCACTCACAGCCCAGAAAGCCAAATGTGTCCTGGGCTGCATCCAGAGCAGCACGGCCAGCAGGGTGAGGGAGGGGATTCTGCTGCTCTGCTCTGCTCTGGTGAGACCACAGGGCTGCATCAGCTCTGGAGTAAAGACGTGGACCTGTTGGAGTGAGTTCAGCAGAGGGACACAAAAGTTACCAGAATGCTGGAGCACCTCTCATTGGGTGAGGAAGGGCTGAGAGTTGGGGTTGTTCAGCCTGGAGAGGGGAAGGCTCTGTGGAAACCTTGTTGTGGCCCTTGAGTACTTAAAGCGGCCTTATAAAAGGCTGGGGATAAACTTCTTACCAAGGTCTGTTGTGATAGGATAAGGGGTAACAGTTTTAAACTAAAAGACAGTAGATTTATACTTGCTATAAGGAAGAAGTGTTTTACAATGAGGTTGGTAAAACACTGGAACAGGTTGCCCAGAGACATGGTGGATGCTCCTTTCCTGGAAACACTTAAGCTCAGGTTGGACCAGGCTTTGAGCAACCTGATCTAGAAGAACATGTCCTTACTCATTGTAAGAGAGTTGGCTTAGATGACCTTTAAAGATGACCTTCCAACACAAACCATTCAATGATTCTATGATTCTTAGTAGGAGCCTGACACGTTTGTTAAGAGTCTGTCCTTATGTGTAGCACCAGGTAAATCAAGTGAAACTCATATGAAAGGCTGTGATCATACATTTCAGAGGACTGTGCAGACCTTCAGAAGGACCTTGACAACTTGGAGGGATGGACAGAGAAGAAGCATCTGAAATTCAACAAAGGCAAATGCAGGGTCCTGCACTTGGAAAAGAATAACCCCATATACCAGAACAGGCTAGGGGTTGATCTGCTGGGGAGCAGCTCTGCAGGGAGAGACCTGAGTGTCCTGGTGGAGAACAAACTGTCCATGAACCAGCAGTGTCCTTGTGGCCAAGAAGACCAATGGCATCCTGGGGTGCACTGGGAAGAGCATTGCCAGCTGTTTGAGGGATGTGATCCTGCCCCTCTGCCCAGCCCTGGTGAGGCACATCTGGAGTGCTGTGTCCAGTTCTGGGCTCCTCAGCACAAGAGGGACGTGGAGCTCCTGGGGTGGATCCAGCAGAGGCCACAAGGGCGATGAGGGGGCTGGAGCATCTCTCAGAAGGAAAGGCTGAGGGAGCTGTGTTTGCAAATTGTTTCTTCCAGCAAACCTACTCACTGGAAGTATTGCAAAGTATCAAACATAAAAAGGGAGTACATGCAAGATGCCAAACCTGTTAAAGGTTTCTTCTCCAGAAGCACTTCTAAGTACTCACCTTTAACATCCAAGAATTTAGCTGAGCTGGATGGTGGTTTACTGCTAGAGGGCATTCACAGGTGGGTTCAGTACAGGCAAAAAAAATAGAAATTAAAATCGGTTTGAAAATATAGTAATTCTTAAATAAAGAACTGTCAGTTGTTTTCTCTAGTTTTGTCCACTGTACTTTTAATATAAGCCTCATGAAAACAAGCATGCAAGTCCAGCAGCTGCTGCTCTACTGAGCATTGCTTCTAGCTGTTCTCTCCTTGCTGTTCTTCCCTCATTCCTTCACTGCATTCCCTGACAGTTGAAAACTCACCAGACTTGTGACTCACATTTTAATCTTACCCAAGTCACAATGTTTATTTCACAGGATGTCCAATTAAACGTCAATTCAATCTGCTCTGGAGTTGTTTCCTTCCCCTCTGGTGATTAGTATAACCTGAATAACGTAGGAAATACAGAAAAAAAAAAGGGCAGTAAACAACTCCAGTGACATCAAGAAACCAAGCTGAAACTTTTCCCACAGAAGACAAAGGAGGAAGGTGATGCATAAGGATGTTAACATGGGTCATACTTTCTAATGTTCTGACTGTGAAGAATGGAAGGGAAAATTATGCTACCTTAGGGTGAGTTATGGGTCCCCTTTGAGCTTGGGGAAACATGAGTAGGTGTGGGGCTGTGCAAGCCACACAAAGTGAGATAAAATCTATGTCCACATTTTCCCTGTGTTTTGAAGTGCCCTCTGTTGCCCTTCATTGAAGCCAGTGTGAGTACACCACTTCCCTGCATCCTGCCTCCAATGCAGGTACTGAAGCTCTGGGGTCTCAAAGTGAAGAAGCAGACCCCCACCTACCAGGTGCTGCACACTGCTGCCCACAAGTCCTAAAAAACTACCATCCATCAGCTCACTGACTGGCTGAAGGGGAATCTTATAATGACAGAGACCTGCACACTTTCTTGGGGCTTTCTTTTCATCTTCATTCAGGCATGTCAAGTGCCACATGATGCACGTAAATGTAATTCCACTTGTTTGCTCCAGAAGTAGCCTTCTGCAGCGTACCAGGTTTACACTGGCAGCTTGGAAATGGAGGTAGGGTTCTGCATAAAACAAGGGGCTGTTTTTCAAAATAAGAGAGAAAATTGAACTAAACTTTCAAACACTACCTGGTCTTTGAAAAGCCACCAATGGAAAACATCTTGGGAAACTCCAAATTTTGGTAAAGCCGCACAAGAATGGAGCTCAGAGTCATCTTTCTTCCCAACTCGTCCAGCTTCTAAGACAATGCCAGCTGGGACTTGAATATCACCAGTTAGGGGAAATACCCTGGTTTCAGAATGAAACTTCACTCAGTGGCAGACGCTCAACATAAATGCAAGCATGCACAACTCTTCTGGAGAGATCTCCTCTCAACACAAGTGTTCTAAACAAAAAGTGACACTGGTTCCTCACTCTACAGAATCTTCCTGTGTTAGTTCCCAAGGAGAGGCCATGCTGTGTCTCTGGCTTTCCCTGTGTGCACCAGGACAAACTGCGAGCAGAAACTCACGGGGGGTAGTCAAGGGGTGCTGGGGATCTACAGAGCCAAGCAGAACTGTGCCAAGGACCCCAAGTCCACAGGCACATTGTGGGGCAGCTCTCTCAAGAAGCCAGATGTTCTCTCCAGTTTGCAAAGGGAGCAGTTTTGTGACTTAGGGAGCAATATTTCCATTTGAGCTCCTGCTGTGACAGTGCTCATTACTCTGAGCTGTGTCTAAGTGGCAATACAAGTTGCTCCTCACAAAACATGCTCTGTGCCTGCCCACTTTTTTTTTTTTAACCTATGAGAGGTTTGGCACTTGACCTTTTTTGGCAATAGCATTGTAAAATTCTTTCCAAAGAAATTTTCAGTGTGCCTTGCTGGGACTTTCTAAAAAATATAGATTAATTGTGATAATTAAATTTTCCTCTGAGTGATTTCTTTGATAAATGGGTCTAGTTAGGACTTTCAATTAAGCATCAAGCCCTGCTGTGAAGTCAGACTGAGCTTCATGTTGCAGGCATTTATTGCCTCATTTACACAGAGACAATCTGAATTATTTTACATTACACTGTTTTCTTTATCTGTCTTTTTTTACACAGGTATTAGAATTCCTATTAACCCTTCTATCAGGGAGCCAATTAAAAAGGTATGGTCAAGCAACTTTTAATTATTTTGTTATGGTTTAAATAAGCCTCCTGGAAGCAGGGCACTTAAAATCTTTCTCCTGTTCATACTGCAATGTATAAACCTATTGGTTTGTTACTGCGCAGATTCTCACAGTCTCCAAGTGATCAAAAAGAAAAAAGAAAATAATATAAAGTGAGGAAGAATAGACAACTACCACAAATGTTTTGACGAATGATGGTAATATGCAACAATCCTGGGAACAGAAGCTTTTATGTTCTTGTGTTGTCCAAAATTGTGAGTAAATGGTAACCACAGCTTGGAGAATTTCAGTTACCAGGTGTGCATTCCACCTTTAAGGTCTGTGTTTTAAGTTATATCCATGTACTCAAGCAGCATTGCATGGTCATTTTGAAAATGGATTGAAGTATTTAAGATACACAATTTCTACTTTTTATTATGCAGTTGGGACTCTTCACTTGTTTTTCTAGTCACTGGTACTGATGGCTACAGAAAAAAACATCCATGTACTGTCAATCACTGCTGTTAACCATGAAGAATAAAAGGTCCACTGATTTAACAAAATCAAACCCCCAAACTGAACGAAAAGAAGGTGTACTTTTAAAAAAATGCAAAATGCACATCCATACACAAGATTCACTGTCATTGATAATAAAGAAGAAGTCTACCAGCCTTAGAAAATGGTTTTAAATTTTTATGAGTTTTCTGTAAAGCTATCCACAGCTGTGCTAGCTAAGATGAAATTGCAAGGTTTAACAACCGGTGTGCTTTAAGATATAAATCAGAAATTAATTGTCTGACATTAAGAAAAAATATGTTTCCTCTTCTCCGACACTACCCAACAAAATAATTTTTCTGTTTCTTTTATACTATGTAGCATGTTGGAATCTATGCAATGAGAGTATATACATTTCTGACCACACTTTCGAGTTTGATTTTGATACAACCAGTGAATTGGTATGCTTCTCAAATGACAGTTAGTCACAGGCACATTTTAATACATATCAAACTGAACTTTTTCTGGGAAGCAGAAGGATTTCTGGGGAATCTCCACAATCTACAGAAATCATTCTGTCTGTCCATATATGAATTTAATCACAGTCAGATCTCATATCATCTATATGAAGCAATAAAATGAGTTGTGACTACTCAGAGTTTAAATAATTGACAGAAATTTCAATGCAATTAATGTAAACAAAGGAAACCAACTCACTGATGAGAAATCAGGGTTTGTACATTATTGAGGGCTGACAGTAAACCCAAATGTCAGCTCCCACTTCTTTCTTTTCTCCAACATAAACCACCAAACTCTATGCTTCTAATGCGGATTTGTTATGCTCTGGCATATCTAATTTCTTAAACTGGGAAGACAAAGATGAATGATACCAAATAATATAAATGTACATTTTAAAAATCCAAATGCAATTTAAATGCAAGTTTAAATAAGATCACTATGTGGTTAATATTTATCTAGCATCCTCTGTCTTTGAGGCACGTTTCGTCATATAAGACTGTGCTATTAAAGCAGTTCATGAGAATGATGTGCATGACTCCTTTTGCTAATGGGAGCTGGTTGCACAGAACAATCTAGCTGTTAGTGCTCTGAGGAGATGGGAACTTGAATAGCAGGGGCTTGGAGAGCAAAATAAAAAGAAAGCTGCTAAGGGCATTTGAAAATACGCTCGCTATTCTTTTCCCTCCTAAGCAATGCTGCAGTAAACAACAGCTTCAAGACTCCTCTTTAAATAAGTGACATGAAAATGAAAAGAGCACGACTTTGTATCAACAGCCATTCAAAATGCATCGAGGATCCCAAACTAACCTTGGGGATAGGAAAGGCTTGCAGGGGGAGGGAGGGTGCTGCTAAGGATGGTTGATTTGGCTTGTTTCTTTCTTTGCTGGCCAGTTGTTTGAAGAAATTATGCTTGGTGGGATCATTCTACCCCAAAAACAGGGATGCTGTATTTGTTATGGGCAGTGTATTTAGGCACTGATTTTAAAAATACAACTGCCTAAAATTAGACTCCCAAATCAATGTAAAGTGTTAAAGAAATGCCCTGGTTTTCAAAAGAATCAAACATCCACAGTCTCCAGGTCAAGGTCCTGACCCAGGAAAGCAGATGAATATTCTCACCAACCCCCCACCCCGAGGCAATGTGATTGCTCAAGCATTTAAGGCTGAAGTGCTTAAGTGCTCCCCTAGGTAGGGGTTAGAGAACTTAAACATGGGGGGAGAATTGACTGGGCACCATCCACCCTTTTAGATCTTGGCCAGAGGGAAGTTTTTTCATTTGATTGGTTTTTTATCACTTCGCCTGTGTAGAATTTTCCCAACCAAGCCATAGGCAGCAAAGTGCTGCTTAAACACATTGCAAACCTTGGTCCCAAACCATGCCAGGACAATTTGCTTTGGGAGGTGGGCTACAAATACACAAATTGTTGTAGGGTTGTGTACAACCCCTAAATCAGGACAAATGTACACCCTGCTGGAGAGCAGCTTCTTTCAAAGGCTAAGTTAACAGCAAACTCTTTCTGATGATTAGCCATGACTAGAAGGACCTGGGATATTAAAAAAGGCCAACAAGCATTGGGCATCACACAGCCCTTTCCTAAATGCTGTGATGCAGATCTGTTAGTGGGTGAAAAGATGGCTCACGGTACTGGGCCATGACACAGAAAATGTGACTCAAGCCCCACTTCCAGAAGAAATAAATATGACCTTAGGCAAGTCCCTGACTATTCACTTCTTAAACTGTAAAATAGCAATGTACTTTTCTGCCTTTGGAGTGAAGGGAGACTAAAATCCATTAGTGATTGTGAGGTGCTCAGCTACTAAATTCTTAAGTGCTGAGAAATATCAGGAGAGGAATTTTCCAAAGAGATATTATTGAACAGATCTGTGCATGCTTTTTGGTACTATCTGTCATAATGTGGTGTTGTATGTCTTTATTCCTGATGTTTTATTTATCAGAAAGTATTAAAGGCTGGGTTTCTTTACCATAGAGGATTGACTTGGAGGAGCTCCATGGGGAAAGGAAATGTTTTCCATGTTGTAAGACTAATAGTATACGGGGGAAAAGAAGAACCTTATGCTGGCATTTGATTGAGACAATAAATAAATGCTTTCACTTTGGCCCATACCATCTAACTACTATGTTCTTGTGCCTGCTCAGTCTCATTAACTGCCTTGCTTTTCACCTATTGGGTTTCCTTCTCCTTCTAGAACAGTTTTACTAGATATTGAAAAAAAAAACAAAACCCAACCAACACAAAAAAATACTTTCCAAAATTATTCAGATCATAACAAAATTAATTTCGTTCTTCCCAAACTGAATGCCTCTGTAGGATGTTCCCATGACATCAACAGAAATGCCCTATTACTGTTTGATTGTCAAGTTCTGACTCAGTTTGTCTGTGACAGTAATAAGGACAAAAAAAAATGGTGCCAGCTTGCAGACACAAGGATCAGCTTAAAGCTGAGGAAAGATGGGCATGGGACAAGAAAAAGAACTTAAAAGAGTGACTTAAAGGAAGATGAATGTTCTTCATCTAAGTCTGTATCTAAATGTTACACTTAAGATCTCACAGAAATATCATTTTTCTCTATTTTCTGTTTTCTCATGCTTTTGTGTTCTTTCAGCCATACTCTGGCTCTTTGATCATACTCTGGCAATCAACACAAACCTAATGATCCTCTTAAGCCTTAGCTCAGAGTAGGTGACAGAAGTTGCATTGCTTTCAGGTCTTTAATAATTTGGGTCCTGGTTCCCAGTATGACACCTTCCTTGGACTGCTGGCTCTGCAGGGATGGGTGCCAATGAGAAAAGCATTCCCACTGAGGATAAACATGACTTTGCAACCCAGCATCTTGTGCTACAGCTGTCTACTGCATTGTACTGTATGTCCCATAACACAGCCTGGCTTCTCTTATGTTCATCCATGGTTGTTCCCTGTGTTCTTCTTTTGGGTTGCTTTTTGCCTACAACAGAATATCTTAATTTTCTCAATCAGTACCCTGAAAATGTATGGTGAACTACCAGATCAAAAGACACCAAACATTTGGCTCTACTACCTCCCTAAGCATAGCTCAAACTAAAATTTCACCTTTCTGTGGGTTTCATACAGTTCCTTTATACCCCACTTGATACTTGTTCTTTTTATCCAATACTTCAATACAGAATTAGCACTGAACTCTGATTTATTACACCAAGTAATTCTTTTTTGTCTGCTCTTGGCTGGCATTATAAGCCACATGGGCTAGTGTCCTATGTTGTATTTGTATTGAGAAGATACTTTAACTGTCTTTTGCACCATTTGGATTCAGATCTTATCCCAAAGATTGCTAACTTTATGATTTGAATCAGCCTAAAGAGAGCTCTCTTTGGATAACTTTGCAGTTCAGAGGCACAGAGAATTCTTTTTGACTGTTTTGCAATACAACCATATCCCCTGCCCTCTCTAGCAAGCCCCAGGCATTTCTGGAGGTTGGCAGAGCTCCAGAGCAGCAGTAGAATCAAATAGTATTTAAACCCATTTTTCTAATAAAACCAAATTCAAAGTATTATAGAATGATAACAATTCATTATATCTCCCTATCAATCATCAAAAGACTTAGAAAAATAGGGTTGTGGCCCCTATGTTAGTTAAAGCAAGAGATGTTCAATTGAAAAATTAGGAAACTCAGGCAAAGATACAGTTTACTACTTGTTATGAAAATAGTGGAGGATTAGAGTTTTGAAGTAGTTTTACAGCAACTAAAAAGGACAAAAGGTGAGGTCGAAAGATCTTAAAATATCTGGGGTTTTTTCGTTCTTCTGACATTTATAGCTCTTCTGTTTTATTTTTCAGAAACAAAAGCCTGTAAATTTTGCCTTCTCCTCCCCTGCCCTTTTCTAGAAAGAAATTACATGAAGCTAAATGGTTGTCCCTGGATCTGGTCTACATTGCTCTAATAAAAAAAAAAAAAAGGAAGGGGAAGGAATTTGATTTGAGGCACTTTGACCAACATTTAGAATGGAACACACAGCACTGTTCTGTTTCTGCCCTTTTCTCAGTTATCCACAAGACCTAAGCCACATTCATGCAATTTGCTCAGCCCACAGCCTGAAATCAATGAGGTCTATGCAAGAAGGGAGAACCTGCCACAGGCTGTTACTGTTTTTATTTATTTTCTGTACTATTGGACCACAAGGAACCCCAACAACAAATATTGTCTGGAGCACTGTGTAAACATCGACCAAAATGATAGCCCTGTCCCAAAGTGGTTACAAACTAAACAGAGGACTGGAAACCACAGATGAATACAAGCAGACAGAGGGAGAATAAAGGAAATGAATGCTCAGTGACAGCAGTATTACCTCACTAGCAGCCTAAGAGCTGTCAAAGCTTTCGTAGACCTCATGGCCCAGGAGACTTTTAAGAAGATTCTAGAGAGCTACCAACAGAAATGTGAGAGCGTGTATGTAGGGTACTCTCCAAATATGACAGATACCACAGAGGAGAAAACAAGAATGGGCTTGCTTGGAGATGAACATGGGAGGATGGTAACTCCGAACAAATGGTGACGAATCATTTTAAGGTATTAACAGCATTTAAGCATGGCAGTTGTCTTCATTCCTGACTGCCTCTAATAGTCACCCCCCCTTTTATTACCCCATACCAATCATATTCACCCACATCCTCCTCCAGAAAGGAATATAAGGACCAAGCATGGCAGAGCTGGAAGTCTGCTCACACAGGGCAGTTCCTGCCTCCTGACAATGAGAGATGATAGGTGGAGTCCCAGGGGACCTTGGAAATGAAGACAGGCAGCTTATGTTGATGTGAGATAGGGGAGGGGAGAGGTAGCACAGTGCTGCCAAGAGAAAAGTGACATGTTCAAAGAGACAGGCCAGGGAAACGATCTTTGAAGCAAGAGCAGCCACATGCAGTATGATTAGGGCAAAGGCAAGCCTGCATATGTCACGGCCAGAGAAAAGGAGGCTGCACCAACTCAGCTGCTAAATAATGTGACCTTAAGCAAGAATTTAGCTGCCATAAAGATGCACCTTAAAAGATTTAGGAATTGGAGCTGGGATGGTATAAGCAGCTGAAAGGCTTTACCTGTATGTAAGAGAAGTCAGAGCCGATGCTTGCACACAGCAGTGAGCGACAGACACCATGGCACACTGCGCACAAGCACAAGTGCAGGCAATGGCAGCAAGCAAGAAGTCGAGGTATTTCCCCCCTTTCATCTCCTGTTCCACTCTTTTCTCTTCAACTATTAAATACAGGCAACTGTGCAGTAGATGCCTAGGATAAGCCAACAGCTCAGCAAATAATTTCAGTCCCATCAATAATTCTTTTCTCTCGTGGCCCAGATCCTGTTCAATATACCCATGAGGTTGTGTCTCATCTAACTCAGAAAAAATATGACGCCTTTCCTCCATGCTCAGTAATAAACTGCACAGCCCTTGCGCAGTTTTCTGCTGTACTCCTGGAATAAGATTACCAGCAAGATTAAGGCCTCTGGTTGTGAGAAGGGAGATTTCACAGGATTAAATGTTATCCAGTCTACTTCTGAAACAGAGGATAAAATACAAGAAAGGACTATGAATTATATTACTGAAAATATCACAGACCATGGTGGTAGTAAAAGGGATAATGAAAGATCGAAATTTTAAATTATATTCATAAATAAAAAGCAACAGGGGAAAGTACTGAAAGGACTACAGTTGTCATCTGTTGCCAGAAGAGGGCACTCCCAGCTTTTTTTTTTATGACTTGAGAGATTTAAATCAAGATTTCCCTTGGTAGCATTTCCCAGACATAAATCAAGCACAAATGAATAACCTTTGATTTATCATTCCTAATGGAGAAGTACATCATATTGGCGTGTCATCACGTTTCAACATTGGCCATTATGATGCCAATCATATAGTAATTTTCTTCCGTGTCATAATCAGTGATGAAGATGTACGTTTCCATTCAGTACAATTAGATTTTCATGTTTCTTAATGGTAGCTGAGGGCATTAGGCAGAATACCTGCTTTTGCTCTAACACTTTTGTACTCATATTTTTCTGAAATTGTATCCAAACCATTACCCAATCACCACTCTTCACTAGTTAAATGCCACCCCTGCTCATATGGGAAAAGGTGAGAAAGATTTAAACTATTATTCCAAGCTGCAGAGGAAGAGCCATTAAAATCCTGGGCAAATACATGGTGTTGAAAAATAATTGGCCTTAATTATTTGAGAGTTTCTTTGGACACTCTATTACATCAGCTTGGGCTTGTCACTACTGACCTAACCCAGACCATAAACCTCAGTGAAGGTGTTTGGCTGGGCCTGATGTCCATCCAGCCAAGTCCAGTGGTATTGTTGGTATAACCTCTCTGGGAAAACCCAAGCTACAGCTGTTAGCACTGAAACTCTTCTGTGAGCAGAGGCATTCTCCTGGCTGGTTGGATGAATGGATAGATGGGTAGATACGATGTGTTACTGCCATTTAGAACAACTCCTGGCTCTCCTGTAAGGGGCGAGTATATGATTGGTTGGTGCCACCTAAACAAGAGAAACAGAAGTCACAGTATTTTCAAAAGCACCTGAACCTGTCTAAAAAAATCCCATTATACATCTATAGTGGATATTTTGCTGGTCGAACATTTTACTAAACGATGCTCTAGTTTTTGTCACCTTCGCTCTCTGCCCAGAAGCAGAGGGGTGACGCCTGATCGCGGGGCAGATCGGTGCGCTGGGGCTGAGCGCGGGGAAACCGAGCGCCATCGCTCGGGCCTTGTCACTACACCTTGGCGACACTGCCAAGCTCGCGAAGTGAGCGAGCACAGCACAGCCCACGAGAAGGATGCCCGTGCCTCAGAGCCAGGTGCTGCCGGCGCCCCAGCGCGGAGCCCGGGCGGGACGTGGCCCCGAGCCCCGCCGGTGCCCTCGGATCCGCAGCCTCCCCCGGGAGGGCTCCCG
>NW_005054304.1:15172094-15184535 GCF_000277835.1 Geospiza fortis
GAGCCGCGGGTCCCGCCCGGTGCCCTCAGCAGGGAGGGCGAGGCTGAGGGGCCGCCGGGACCGAGCACACCCACACAGCCGCAGGGCCGAACCGCAGCTGTTCATTTCTCCTCCACATGAAAACCCTGCTCTGGCCCTCTGGCGCTGAACTGTCTCCATACCGACAGGAATTCTGTGACAAACCTGACTTTGCACCTGGCTGAACATGAGCCCGTGTGTGCCCAGGTGGCCAAGAAGGCCAATGGCATCCTGGCCTGTATCGGCAATAGTGTGGCCAGCAGGACCAGGGCAGGGATTGTCCCCCTGTACTTGGCACTGGTGAGGGCACACCTTGAGTCCTGTGTCCAATTCCGGCCCTCACTGCAAGAAAGGCATTGCAGTGCTGGAGGGTGTCCAGAGAAGGGCAACAGAGCTGGAGAAGGGTCTGGGGCACAAATCTGATGAGAAGTGGCTGAGGGGAGCTGTCTATCCTGTAGAAAAGGAAGCTCAGGGGAGACCTTGTCACTTCCTACAACTTCCTGGAAGCAGGCTGTAGCCAGGTGGAGCTCAGCCTCTTCTGCCAAGTAACAAGAAGACAGAATGAGTGGACATTGCACCAGAGGGGTTTATGTTGGATATCAGGAAAGTTTCTTCCCCAAAGGAGTAGTCTAGCATTGAAAAAGGATGCCCAGAGCAGGATTACCATCCCTGGAAGCATTCAAAAAATGTGCAAATGTTTTCACGGTGGACCTGGCAGTGTTAGGTTTATAATTGTAACCAAGGGCCTTGGAGGTCTTCTCCAGACTTAATGATTCTATATTGGGTTGTCACATCTCTTTTGTCTGTAAGACAACTTCTTTCTCAAAAAAGTTAAGAGCAAATAATTTCCTGGGATCAGAAAATCGGTCAAAAAAAGTATCTCACCTTTAAATGGGAGCTGTGGAAAAACCAAGCAGCCCCTTTTGGTGCACACCAAAGACAGTCCTTTCCCACAAGGGTAACTCACTGTTGCCAGGAGGCATCTAGAACACACTGGCACTGTGAGGGCACCAAGCCTTTGTGCTAATAACAGCAATGTTCTAAACATAGAAAGCCTGAATTCCTGTCAAGGAAATCAGTTTTCATCTTAGCAAATGAAAAGGTGAGTTTCCTGCTTGGTATGGGAAAAGTTCCTAATTATGCTGCTGTCAGGCAAGCCTGGAGGTTTTACCGAGGTATAAAGTCAGAGAACTGCTTTCTTCCCAGGTATAAACCCAAACTTCCCAAACTAAACCGTTGAACTGAAAAGTTACTGGTTTGTGCCTGGGTTTAAATGACTGTTCTGAAATGCATCTGTTGATGTGATGCAATATGGTTTTAAAATGCATGTGTTGATGTTGATATGGCAAACATCTCGACCTTCTCTACGTCTCTGTCCATAAGCTGTGCAGGTTTGTAGCCTGCCCTTGAAGCAGACCAACCCAGGCACCCCAGCTGTAAATCCACCTACCTGAGTCACATGGCCTTGAGATCTGATGTAGCACTTCTAATTGCTCCTGTGCTGTGGCTGGCTGCAGAGTCACATTGGACCTGTTTGTGGATGAAAAAAGCTTTATTTAATGAACTTGAAAAGGTGCTCAATTTCAAATTGAATCACAGCAATGTCTAAAAGTTCTGATGGTAATCCCACTTCATTTCCTAGTAAAAAATGCTCTACAAAACCAAGATGCCTTATGATGGTAAATATAAATCAGAAACCATACTCAGTAACCAAAAGCCCAGTCCTCATTGCGGATGACCTGAGCAAATAATTATTTTAGGATAAAGCTTGGGAAGAAATAAAAAGTACCTTTCTTTCGAAGAACAGAGAGAAAATGAAAATTAATGCTGGCTACATAAGGCCATGTTGGTTCCCCTTCTGAAGATGGAACCTTTTTCCACTTATATGGAGGTGAGTTAGGGATAACTCCACTGAAATTAGTAGTCATGATAGTGCAGAAGGAGACTGAGGAAAAAATAAGGTTTTTTTTTAATGTCTCCTTGAGTGTTACTAATGGTGGCAGTAGCTGCAAATGTCACTCTTAGCTCCTATTTTCACTTTCAAATTTGTCAGTAGTGTCTTGGTTAAAATTGTACAGTTCTGTAGCTGAGGTTTGGATTAAGTTAAAATTATTAGGATTAGAAATGGTGCAAAACCAGAACCTCAGATCTGATCCTCTTTGAATTTCTATGGAAAGGAGTTTGGATTTAAATCCCCAGATGTGAACCCGCTTGCATGTTTAATTCTGGGTCAGTAGGAGTCTAAATTCCTCATCTGGTTTTGTGTGGGTGTAATCCTGCAGGAGCATTTGATTGTGGGATTTTGTGGGGTTTATGAATGAAAGTGAGAGAAAAGAGACATTTCATGACTGGTGATGAGACTAGTTTCCTATTCAAAGATATGAGGAAATAAAAGACAATTACTACACTGGTTTTTATAATTTGTTGGGAATACAAGACACGGGAGGAAAAGTGGAATAAGGTTTCTGTAAAGTCAGCACAATAGAACTTCATTTTTGGTTAGTTTCAGTCATTATTATAACAAACATGAATAATATTGAAATAGGAAGTTGGAGTTTTGAGGGCTAACTGCTTTAGTTGTCACCATTCAAATCTAAACAAAATATCAACATAAATTAATTTCGATTTGATTACTTTACCCAAGTCCAGAATTTGGCCTACTATGGAATGGTGCATTTAATTCAGCTGGAGAAGATAAAGAGTCCAGGCTCTTTAATTAGTTTACACTGAAAAAAGCATCTGGTCTTCTGACCTAGGAGTAGTATTCTGGGCACAAAAGTATTACCTTGTGTCAGATACAGTTACTATGCTTAGCATGTCAGCTGGTCCTAAATTACTAAACCCTTATTCAGCTTTTCCTTTGTGCATGTAGAATTGCTTTTTCAAGAAGTGAAGTTGGAGATTGCTTAGTCGATACTGTAATTAATTTGTGTGATTCTGCAAGAACATCTCTGTTGTGTGGTGGGTAAAATTATTGTGTATTCTCTTTTTCTTTTTCACAATTTTGGAAATGTGTGTTTTCTCCTTGGTGGGCTAAAGCACATCTAGAAGCATTCCTTTTCCTCACTACATCTCCCATCACTGACTAAAAACATTGCCATTATCCTGGAGCAGGAAGAATATTGGGTTGGATCAGCCATTTCACTGCCTGTGTGTGTCTGTGAGATAAGGACACAGTATTCAGCCTTTGAAAAGATCTTCTTCCAAGTAGCTTCTGTCAGTGTCTCTGTGCCTTTCATTTATTAGCTTGCACATGTGACACCTATGTCTAAAAGCCAATATGCTGTATTAGGGCTCAATCCCACACCACTGACGTCAGGGAGAGTTTTATCAATTACTTTAATGAGCATAGGATTAGGCCTTTGTGATTACACAAAGAACCAATTATTGGATTTTTCTATGAACCTACATTAAAACCTCCTTACAAATGTGACTTGCAGGGTGGGAATCAGAGAAAACATTGCTTTTCTGTTTCCGTGTAAACTCTACTTCAGTACTAAGCATATAGTATTTAAGTTTGAAATGCAGTGCATTGGCAGAAACAGACATATTTTGCCCTCTACTCCATCTCCCAGTAATAAGCCACTGCATGGTTTAATCTCTTCCTAGGCATGTCTTGCCTAAGGATCCAGTATTTTTAGTCTGTATTAAAAAAGACTTCTAGCATCTTGTAGAGTGAGACACTCCCCCCAATATATTTTGTTTGACAGATGATCTTCCCATAATTCCACTGTCAAACAAGAAAGCAAACAATTAAAAACAAAAATAAAAACAATCAAACAAACAACAAAAACCCTCAAACCAAACAAAAAAAAATTAACCAAATCTAAGCTAGAAAAAGGCCTGAACCTGTGATTTATTTCTTTAGGTTTCATTTACAGTCTTGCAAGTATGCCAGCTGTGCTATAATGACCTGGCCTACATTTTGCTGCAGATCTTTTTATTTTCCTTTCATTTCTAATCATTTTTTATTATCTGATATTATTATCAATCACTTCTTGTACAACCCCAAAGAGAGCAAGCACATCCTCCAAGCCTCATGATCTTTTATATCTGAAGCTCAAAGAGGGCCTGACTTCATTTTAACTTTCTGAAATCCATTAATCCACAGTGCAGGTGAATGTAATTTTCATGTAACTGGTCTCTGCATCAGCAATTTATGCTTAAAATCAGAAACACTGAAAGTGAACGGCTGCCTCTCAGGCACAACTTGTGATGGAGTTGATGCAGAGGTAATGTGTTTTCCTTTATTCTACCATAATTTCACCCTGGCATTTCACTATGTTCTTGCACATCCACATAAAAAGATGGTTAGAATAATTACTGCTTTTGTCTTGTCTTTGGAAGTGCTCTGCACAAGGCAGATAGAAGCTGCATCATGTTTTCTTAGAATAAAAGTTTATAGTATTATTATGCTGGAGTGATTGGAACTGAACCTTCCTGGGGCAAGTTATTTTTATTTATTGGCGTGATTAGAAAATACTATTTACAAGTTATAAAAATCACTAAAAGATGCAGGAACAATCTCACTGTATGACACATACAAACTACAAATAGTGTTGTGTTCAGCCTGGCAAAATACTGATTCCTAGAACATCCATTCTCTGCTTGTGCAGGAACATATAGATCTTATTTTAAGCTGAGGAAACATTAATAAAAAGGGTTTTATATTTGGGGTCATTAGGATTCAGTGCAAAGCTCCAGAGTAATCTCATGAAAGTAGTGGTATGATATAGGGGAGAGACACTGGCTTAGGAATCAGCAAGCTTGTGTTTCATTCCTAGCTATCTGTCTCACTTGATAGTTCTGGCCTCTGCATCTCAGCTCTTCGTAATGCCATTTTTCACTTGTTGGCTGTCTTCACTATTTAAACTGTAAAATTGCTGTGACTGGCATTATTCTTTGGTGGGCATTTTTAAGGCGCTTACTACAGTGGAGTAGATCAGGCATTTTTAGATCTGTTCTACCATAAAAATAAAAGAGTCTCCTCTTTAACAGGACAAAAGGAACAAAGTGATGATGTCAGAAAAATACAGGAAGGAAACTCATACCTGAATTTCTGATACAAATCTTAAATAGAACAAAGTTTTCTTTATTAAACCAATAGGTGGTTCTAATGGAGGAATGAGACAGAAATTATTCATTAAGTGAATTAAACCAATTTATCATAGCTCAGAATATCTATAAGTCTATTTGTGCTTTTCTCTAGCTGCTGAAATATGTTACTTAGGTTTACATCTGTTGTTCATCTATGGGTTAATGACAAATTAGCCCAAATGAAAAATAAACCTAAATAATTTGTTTGGCTGCAAGAGATCAGGATTCCTGATACCACCTCAGTTTTTTTCTCCAGCAAGCCCACCAGCCCCTCTGGTGTCAGTATGCTGTCCTTCACAAACAAAATCTGGTGCCCTGAAACACTTCAAGTTGCAATTGAAGAATTACTTTTGTATTTCTTTTCCAGAAGTAGTTTCACGTAGAAAATTTGGATCGCATACAAAAATGAGGCAGAAATGTAGCTGAAGGTGATTGACTTGGGACTGTAACTATTCAAACAAAAACATTCTTCATTGTTTTGATACCTCTAGATTTAAGTTAGCAATTTCACAAAATGTTGGCTGAAGAACTTGTTCTATTGACAAATTAGTAGAGTTACTTGTGTCCTCCTGTGCTTTAATGATTTCTTCTTCTTTCTCTTTAATTTTTAACTTTCTGTTTATTTGTTTGTTTTCTTTTTTCCTTTGATTATCTCAGTTTATTTTTGTTGTGGTATTCTTGCAATTTCCCTCATCATATCTATTTGTGAATTTATAAATTTTAGCATTAATCTCTGGTCTTAAGACATCATTGTTTTTTAGAAGGAGGGCTAGAGCTACTTGTGCTTTTAGCTGCTTTGTGCTGTTCAGCTGATGCAAAGCATCTATAAAGCCATCCTTATCAGTTAAACCTGATTTATGATAATGAGAACTTGGCTTCTATGCTTCTTTTCTTGTTTCCCTTTTTTTTAGTATTCTTTTTTCTGTTTTTCTTGAGAAGATTCCCTTATTCTTCCATAAAATGTAGCCAAGTAATTAAAGAGTATTCATGAGCTGGAAATAATTTCTACAGTTAATCAATAATGTATTCAATTAATATTTCTCCTCATTACTCAAACATACCAATTACTACTGTATTCTTTTCTCTGAGGTTCTCTTGTCATATTCCACAAATGATTTTCTTACCTTCTTTCACAAAAATCTTCTTACTCTTTAAAACCACTAATGTAGAAGCAAAAACTATTCCAATAATCCTAATCCCAGTAAGTCAATATAGATACTCTATTTGCCAAATTAACAACTGATTTCTTACTCCTTGCAGTATAAAAATACTTATGGCAGAAATCTTTCCTTCCTATTTAAAAGCCAGTGCTAGTTAAATTCAGATCTCAAAGTCCCACTGGATGCCAGGCAGTGCACCTCTGGTGGAGATGCCACCAGCACTTGATGCCACCTCAGTGATGCTTTCATTCCCAGCCCACAGAGCATTTACCAACACCTGGGATACCTCCATGCAGTGCTCCTCAGGGGATCTCAACCACTGCAAGGACTATGTAAGAGTACTAATGTGCAAAGAATGTTGGGATAAAAGAGAAGGGATGGTCTTCTTCAAAAGGCTCTCAGGCTTCAGAATAATTATACAGAAACACTGATGACAGTAAAAGCCTAATGGATTGAATATGTAACTGAGAGACAGCAACATGAGCTTCTAGCTCTGCTCCACTGTGTATTTTTATATTAGATTTTCAGCAGAGCAGGGAAAACTAAATCTTCCCTCTTCAGCCAAGCATTCCAACCTTTCATTATATCATAGCTCTTGTTCTACATTTATACTCACCCCATGAGACGTGGAATACCTTCAAAAGGCATGTTAAAAATGGCTCTTTTCTAAACCGGGAAAAACACACAATCTTATAGGAGAAGTATTCCTGTGCAAACCATAGGATTTAGCATACATCTAGTGAATCTAGCCTTAATTATCCTTATTTTCAGTGGTACTTGGTTTTAAGAACCACCAAGTTTAAAGAAGAAAGGAACCTAGCTCTAGACTATTCTGTGGGTATAGGAACATCAAGAAGGAACCACCTTCACAGATCATGAAGACTACTGGTGTCCTTATCTAGGGACCAGTACAACAAACATTAGTGGTTCTGAATTACTACTTCAAGGATGTTTTCCTTAGTGGGTAAGGTTGGATTCAGTAAAAATTTATTTCTTGGTGACTTTTTGAAAATTGGAATCTTTTCCAAAGTGCACTGATAAACATTCTTCTTTGTATGGATAACAGATGCCATTATAGGCATTATAGGGACAATGATTCCATTATAATTTATTTTTCTGCAACACCATCAGCTCTGATACCTTTTTTCAGACACAGATTATCAGCCTCTTTATTCCAAGCCAGTGATCTATATCTGGAGCTATCTGAATGTTTCTTTTTATGTTGTTTCTTTCTCATCATGACTCAAAAAAATCACCATTACCATTTCTTTCATTATCTACCCATGCTGTGCAGCTTGCACACAAGATTTTGATGTACAGTGCAACCTTTTCTCATTTTTTTCTCTTTGTCCTTTCTGCACAGATTGTATCCATCAATATTAACATTTCAGGTCTCTGATTTATCTCATTACAGTCCTACATTACCAGCTAAGCCATAATTTCCTTCCTGTAATGTCACTTCCAGCTCATTTCCTATACACTTTGCATGTGTCTGTAGACAATTATGGGGTTTATTGCTTCCTTCCTACTGGTCTTGGCTTTTCTCCTTTCTCTTCATCTACCAGCATTCAATATTTATAGAAAGAGCTCTGCACTGAGTTGTAACATCCCAGTCTAAGTTCACGGATGCCTGAAATAGCATGGCAGCACTAGTGTCCTGTGTTCTCTTGTTCTCAGGTGGATGTTTTTAAAATATGAACTGAACTGCCCCCTCTTTCCACAAATCTCAGGATGTGGCCATGCTTCCAGTCCCACTGGAGTCCTAAACGTGAGTGAAAACTATGGCCCACCAGTTTAAGGCTCGCTCATTTTGCAAAGCAGGAACAAGGGGGTTTGCACTGACTTTGCACTGATAGTTTGTGAGCAGAAATTCCTCATAAACAGTGACTTCCCAGTGGTTTGAAAGGAAATAGGTTTCAAGAAGGACTCCTTTTACCCAGGACAGCAAACCTTTGTCTCTCACAAACCACATGCCCCACTGAGGCTTCCTGTGAGAAAACCACTCTCAGCACCTTATGACTAGAAGGGCAAATGTGGCCCAGCACCAGCTGGAGGCAATGCCTAAGGGAATGAACAGCTCTTTCATTCCTGGAGGCCTGGCATGGATGGACACACACAAGAGGGACCAGGTTATACTGGAGCACTCCATTTCTCTCCTACCTGGAGGCAATTCCAATCATGCAGCTGGAGTAACACACATGTCCAGGCTGCCCTGACAAGGATGACCTTTTAAACTTTGGCTTTATACTTATCTTTGTAAAACCTGGGGCCTTCACATAGTCCCCACCTTCAGCCCCCTGCAAACTGCACTGCTGTAGCTCCACTCAATGATTATAGAGGCTGAAAACTCTTGCAGACCCTCTCTTTCCAAAAAGTGGAGGTGCTTGTATGTATTTCTTTGTCCGCTGGAGGGCAATATTGGCTTAAAAAAAGAAAAAAAAAAATTTTGCGGTTACACGGTGAGTGAGGTGACACAGACACACACACAGAAAACACGTAAGAAATTCCCAGGATGCTGCTTCACGGGCAGAAAAATATAAAACGTCTACTGCAATGCTAAGGAAGTATCTCAGACTGCAACAGAAATCGGTGACTATGGAATGGAGATGACAGGTGAAAAAAAAGGGTTTGTAGAAACTTTTGTTCTCTCTCTAAAAACTCATTCACAGAGGGATTTAAATGTGCTTTATTAATCTGAAGCAGGGCATTAGCTCTGTTGTCCTCAATCAGACTAGACCTTATAGACAGCATTTTAGATATATAGTATTAAAACTTTGCTGAAGGCTAAGGACTCCGAAATGGTTCCATCCCTGGGACAAGCCATTCAAATCAAAGGGAAACTGTAAATGGACTGCTACTGTTCTTGGGAGGACCAAGAGGGAAAGGAGGGATTTGTGGCAGGCCCTGAAGAAGTCAACTCTCAAGATAGGAACCTTAAAAATGGAAAAGAGATACTGTAGCAAATCTGGCGGCAAGAAGAGCTAAGGAAGAGTTTCTTGCTAAGAAGAAACTTGCAGGTGTGATCAGAACCAGCAGTGGTCAAGAGTCCTTCTTGGACTGATGCAACAACTAGCACAGAAGGGAATTTCTTCTGCTTTTCTCTGTCAGTTTTTTCTTATCTTTTATCCCTGCTGAGGGAGACAGCTTCTCTCGTTTATTACCTCTGCTGCCACAGTAGGATTGTTATCCCTCTCCCTCCTGACGGCGATGTAATTATGTCCCCAGAGAGCCATGCCTGCAGGCAGCAGTGCGAGCCTGCTGAGCCTCTCCTGGTCGGGCTGTGCACTCTGGTGGCTGCAAACTCTGCTGCTGCCCACTCGGTACCTATTTCAGATATTCCTTCTGGGGCCCACAGGGGAAACAACAAGCTGCATGCCCACTTAGCAGCTGCATGCTGGTAAATGTATTGGTCTTAGAAGTACCTGAAGACTTTTGCTAACAATAGCATGGCTTCTCAGAGGTTTATAATACGGTTTTATAATTGGATTTGAAAAAAGAGGCTAGATTCACACTGTGCTCTGTGGGGAGCATCCCTCTGTGCTAGTCTGGGCTGCTGAGGAGGAGTGGGATGTGTGTGCATACTGGTTCAGGTGGCACTGGTTAGATAAGCAGCAGGTGTGCCTTATCCGCAGCCTCGTTGATCCTGCTGCAGGGCTGTGCTGGCTGTGACGAGCACTGCTCAGGAGCCCAGAGACAAGGTGAGTATGTCGAGTCTCACATATCCTGTGTGAAAATCCATACTTGGCCTCTGCCTCCCTGTGCCTCATCTCACATCGGTTCTCTTGCCTGCTACAACCTGCAAGGGTCAGAGCTGCTCAGAGCCTTCCCAGAGATGGTGGCGCTGTGCCTGCTCTGCAAGGGCTATGCAAGCCGGAACCTGCTGCTGCTGCTCCCCAAGTGCTGCCTCCCTGCTGCACAGCCCCATGCGTGCCCCTTCTGCAGCACTGCATTGCCAAACGCCTCAAACACCTCCCTGCATAGTCCCTGGCACTCAGAAATGGCAATATTTGGGGTAGGGTGAAACTATGAACATTTCTGAGTATGATGCTGGCTTAGCTGCTAAGCTAACATTCCCATTCACTTTGTCTAAAGAGCCTCTAATATCAGAAGTGCCCAAGCCTTCCAAATGTGGAAAAGCCACTCTCTTTCCTTAAGAATGTCTAGCCATGTATCCTTCCACAAACAGCTCAGAAATTCTGTATTGGCAAGTGTTTTGCACAGTCAAAGCATCCCTTGTCCCATGCAGAAACCAGAAAAGCCCCCCAGGATAATACAATTAGATTTATCAAAATCTGACTGTGCCCTGTATTGACTTCTGACTCCATCTGTACTCCCTTGCATTCTTTATCTTTCATTTTGCAGACTGGAAAATGTAGAAATATACATCTTAAAGCTAAAAGCTCATGGTTTTCCCACTGAAAAGAGGAAAAGAGGAAAGATCAATACACAAATTGAGGGAAGTTCAATACACAAATCTAACAACTACCCTGCTGTTTTTGTTGTTCTGGAAATGCAAAGTGAGCGAATTGCTCCATTCTGCCAAGAGAGCTGTCAGGACTCAAGTCTGTGGGAACTCTAACATCCAAGAGTAGCATATTTGATAGGAAAATGTAGCAAAGAAACTGCTTTTGCTTGCCTGTTAGCAATTTACAACCTGTATAGGATTCTGAATGCTAAGTACCTGCTTATCATCTCAGGACTGCCAGCAAGATATTCAGTCAATAAACACATCTGAATGAAGACTGTCAGGACAGATCTTCCCCGGGCAGAAAGCTCGTTGGAGGGTGCTGCTTGCTACAGGTGCCCACAGCCTTGTCCTCTGCAGAAATATCATGGAAAGGGGCATCCTCAAAGGCAGGTTTGGCTTCTCCCCCTGCCACCAGGGACTGAAGGTGCAAATGGTGCTGTCACAAAAGTGTGACTGCTGTTGCACTTCATTAAAAGCCCAGAGTTTGAGCAGCCAGTAACACTGTTTTCAAAGGAACCCTGAGAAAAATAACATTTGCTCTGAGGGTTTTTTTAAAAGGAGGGAGTAGCGAAGCAACCCAAGGAGTTCCTCATGCCCTGCTTGTAAGCAGTGTGGGAATGGCACAACATATGCAGCTGATTTATGCTATCTGCTGCCAAACTGTTGTGGCTAATATTGAGCGCTTCTAGAGTATAATTTATGGGTCATTTATGGTCAGGCTGTTTAATAGCCTATCCATAATGTTTGATCGTGTCATCACTGCTTAGAGAGACTAATGCGTAGAGATTTTGCTTCTGGAGCCAATACATTGGGCTTTTCAGACTTGTATGCATAATAATTCTCTAGGCTAATAGCTGCCAACGTACATTTATTCCACTAATACTGCCTGCTTACTGTTCTGCAGTTCCATAGCAATACAAAGATTGACTGACCTCTTCAACTACTGTGGTGATTTCTTCAAAAATCAGAAGCCTAAAAACATAAATGTTATCATAAACAGGGTCAGGATCTTTAGTTAATAGCAGACTACTGTGAAATGGCACCTTAATTTATTATACTTCTCAATTTCTTCTTACTCATACTCTTTTGCTTACGGCTGAAGTAAAACCATACCATCAGGAGCCTGAAATCTGCTCTTTTGGTCTCCTCAAAGGCCAGTGCACATCACATAGTGCAAGTGCCCATAAAGAGTTCTTAGAAGCTAACTGAAAATAAGATCCAGGGGTGTCAGGGCCAGGATTAATCAGGGAAGAAGGGAGCAGCTGATGAGAAGCTCCCTCCACATCCCTCTTCCTCCTCACCTCCATCATCACTCCTCTCTCCAGCATAAGCTTCTTGTTATCTGCCTCAGATGTGGCAAAGCTTTGTAGTTTCAGTCAACTCTTTCAAGGGGGCTCAGGGGGACAGAAACCAGTGAAGCCAGAAGGGGGGCATCACCTCTGGCAACCAAAGTGACAACAGCTGCCACAGCCTATCATGTCACAGTTTTACAGACTCCAGAGGGGAAACATCTCATAAAAGATAACCATGTATGTATATGTCCAGAAGGTTTGGGGGTGTTTTTGTTCCAGGCAAGATATTCTCATCTTCTTTAGTAACAGATGAAAACAGAATGAATTTACAGAAGCTGTTACAAACAGAAAGTCACCTCATGCTTTGCTCTGGTGCCAAAATGCATGACAAGGCCAGTAAGGGAAA
>NW_005054304.1:15184545-15232862 GCF_000277835.1 Geospiza fortis
GAAAGAGACACACACCCCTGTTCCTGAACAAAGTCAGTTTCAATTAACACTGGTTCTTATTTGAGGTCTGCACAGATGCCTCATGAAATTATATGCAATTCCTTTGAAATGTAGAACTTATGCTGCATGTGATCAAAAAAGTAATTTAAAAATGCTATGTGTACTCTGGGAGGAATTCCTTACTTTCCATTTGAAACTTACTTCTGTCCAGTTCAGATATGGTGGATGCATGTCACTTACAGAACAAAACCTTTTTCATTTTTAGTTTTCACTGGAAAAATGACAAGGTTTTTTAAGAGGACACAGAGCTAGTTTTTGTATTAATATTACACAGAACAAATCTCTTTGCCGTAAGGCCTACTTCTTTTCCATTTCATTCATTACACAGTGGGACAACAATGACTGAAGTGTCCCCTGCCTCAGGTAGAGACTGACAAGGCATATATCTGCTGAAGCCAAGCAAAGAGTGATCCTCAAAAGTCCTCACTTGTACAAACACTAGTGCTATTTGCAATATAATCAATTACTGTAAAAACTAGACTCATACATTTTGTAAAATACCACACTGGAGGTCTCTTTAGCAGTTTTGTCTGTAAGCCTCAGTTTCTAAGTGTACCTTAGTCTGGGTAGTGCATTTAAACTTTTTTTTCCTTTTAACCAGTTGTTAGATATTCAAGGCAAGAGTTATTAAGAGGATAAACTGATTATATCTTTCCTAACATCCCATGGCTGTCACCAGTGACCAAATGCTGAACCAGAGGGCTTTGAGTCAATTCTGCACAACAGACCACTGTGTGCCCAACACCTATAGCAGGGGTATCTAAGTGGGGATACGATATGAATTGAAATATTTTTACATTTCCAAGTGCACTGTCTTTTACAGATAATTTAACATTGGCATTTCAATCCCAAGGCTACGTGCAGGCAGAGGGAAAGCTTTGTGGGCAGCAAGGTACTGGCAAGGACACACTGTGCGCCCTCCAAGGCTTTCCCATTTGCTTGCCTTGGAGTTCCTTTTGTGAGATCTTTTTCTTTATGACTGAAATGAAACTAATTCATTGTGAGAGTCAAAAAGCACAGGTTTTTGAAGAAGCATACATTTCAAACATACATTTCTCCAACAGCATCAGAGGAAAAGTGAAACATAAAAGCTGATTTCTTTTCCTGAAACTTCATTTTGCTATGAAAGCCTCTATTTAAAAAGTCAATGCTAGGGTACATTCATAGGGAGGAAAGATTGAACATACTGTTTTCTGCTCCCTCTAACAGCCTCCTTTTCTGTGATACAGTGAGTAGGGTGATGGGTTTACAGAAGGTTTCTAGCTGCTCCGGCACTCCCCTCTGTCTGACCCTAGTCCATTCCTTGGAGGCACCACAACTGTGCCCCAAGTGGCCTTTCAGGCTCCATGCTCTCACTGCCACCCTGGCTTTGGCACAGCCTGAAAAACACAACCCTTCCCAGCCACCACAGGATGTCCCTGAACCTCCACCCCGCTCAGTGTGCCATCTCTCCCATGGCCTGAGAGGCAGGATAACAAACCTGATGCATTTTGAAGCATGGTTATTAAGACCTCTTATCTTTACAACATACCTTTTAAAATGCACCAGAGGATCTAAAATCTATAGGACAAAATCAGGAATTTCCTTGATGTTTGCTTTCCCAGGCAAACATGGGCTGTTGAACCTCCCTCTCAACAGCAGCTTTAGTGGAGCAATGACTGTGATGGATTATTACAGAGTAATGGGGTTGTACTGCCCCTGCAGAGAGCTCCATCTCACCTTTGCTGCTGATTTGGAACAAGTGAAACAAGGTTTTCCTGGGCTGTAGCTCACTCAGCACGAAATCACCCACCAAGTTCAACAAGCAACAGCCAGCAAGACTTTCTGCACCTTCATCAAAGTTCTTTCTGGTTCTTCATTGCCCAACAGCTTCTCCATGTAGAATACATTTAGTAATTTTTGGAACTAATTTTATGAATTTAAGCACACTTAGAAAATACATTTACATACAAAGCAAAACCTGCCACGCTGACCTATGCCAAATTATGATGCCTACTTTGTACAAACAAAACCCCGAAAAGTAGATGCTTTCCACTTTTTCTCATAATTTATCTAAGCAGATGTTTAGTTAGAATAAAAATAAACATAACAAAAATGAATTAAATACAGTTTGGGGAAATACAGGTGTTTATCACTACTAAGAGTTTTCCGGATGCTGTGTGGGGACTTTGTATGAAATCACCATTATCTTCCCGAGACTAAAATTTTGAATAACTTATTTTTTGGATCCCAGAGGAATGAAGGACACTCAGCAGAAGTGGTCATGAAGCAGACTAATTATATTCTCTCCATGAGTAATACACTCAGCTTTGAAATCATTGCTAATGCTTTGTATTTCAGAGATTTGTGTTTCCCTCCCAAATGAGATCGTTACTAGATTTAGCAACAACATAAATATCTTCTCTTCAGCTATCATTGTAGCAACTTTAAAAAAAAAGTGGCACTTAGTCGTCAGCTGAATTCAGTTAACAATATTAATTGGAAGTGTCACTGATTTTTCTCACTTACACAGCCAAATGACTGGAGTGAAAAAACACCTAGGAGGCATTGCAAGACTGAAGGTGCCATTTCAGATCAGAAATGATGGAAACACAACATTGGGATTTAAGTTCACTTGGCAAATGTTTGATGTACACTACAATCTTGCTCAAAGCGAGACATCTAAGAGAAATAGTGGTAATAACTAAAGCAAAATATCTTCTGCAAATGCTTGTGCCAAAGTTTTGCACTGACTCTCAGAGCTGGTCTACCAAGGGTGCAGGGTGAGCCAGTCTTGGTTTGATGGTTCCAGTTCTCTGTGGGAGTCAACTACAGGATGCAGAGCAGAACATGAAATGAGTTCCCTGAAGCGGGGAGGGCTGTGTGATGCCAAACACACCTTCCTGTTCTGTTAGTGTGAGAGATTCTCTTCCCCACACCAGGCTGGTTCCCCAGTGCTCCTGCCGGTCCCTGCTCGGGAACTGGGGCAGCACACCCTTGGCTGATGACGGCCACAAGTCTCCACTGAGAGCAGAGGTGCTGGAAAAAAGGCAGGAATGAATAAATGCCTGAAGTCCAAGGGAACACAAACACTGTGCTTTCCTTACAATAACTGCCCTGGCTGCTCCTGATGGGCACCAGGCTGCCAGCTCTGCAGAGCTGCTGAGCAGCCTGGCCAGAGCCCTGCCTCGGGGCAATGGCCACACAGCCCTGACACAAGCCATTTCCTAAACCCTCCGTGTTTTCCCTGCTGCGCTGGTGCCATGTGAGTGGGCTCAGGGTAAGTACAGGCAGCAATGCCTCTGTCTTGTCCTGCCCAAAGCAGTGAGGAGGAGGCCCTGCTTGATGGGGATAGCCAGTGTTCCCCCACCTACAAGGCTGGGGTTTTTAAAATCAGCATCAGTGAAGGCAAAGCAGGGGTCTAAACCAAAGTGTTTGCTATCTTCATTTGGTTTTGTTTTACAAATTCAGTTATTGAAAGTTTGAAAACTGTGGGAAATCTGTTAAAGGCCATATTGAACAACTCACAAGGCTGAAGGACAAAAAAGAAAGGAAAAGCTTCCAAGGTATATAATCAAAACATATTGTTTTAAGCATTTTGTTAATACCAATAAATAACAGACAAGAGAAATAGAATCAAACTTCAGTATGTCAGTTAGGAGATCATAATGCACATGCTCAGTGGCATCCAAATGGTCTTCCAGAAAGAAACTGGAAATTACCAGCAGTGATATTTTAGTGTCCAACTGGACAATCAGGGGCAACAATCCCTTTTTAAAGATACTTTTTACACACTGTGAAGCAACTAATTCAGTGACAGGTTCAATTAATCAGAAGTCTTTGCAAATCAACTCATATTATACTTCTGTGTTCATGCTATTTGTTCAGTCATGTCACAAAACAATTAGGACAAGTAGAACACAAGAAGTCCAGGCTTAGCCTCCTTTACTACACCTTATGCATTCCTAAATTGCTAACAGGCAACGAAAGAAATAAAATTGAATTGGTGGGCTTAAAAATATCAGAAAGAAGCATATGGATATAAAGTGACCAGAAATGTATTTAAACAGGAAGATAATATGATTTCTAACTACAAGAACGGTGAAGTTATGGAGCAGTGTTCCAAGACAAGTAGAGAGGGTAAAAAGCCAAATTGTCTTTAGGTGGTGTTTAGCTGGTTTCTGAAGAGGATGATGTGTTGGGCTTGCCTGTTAGGGACAGGGACAGGACTTGATAATTCAGGAGATTCCTGCAGTGAGTGATTATTGTCTTTCTGTCTGCTAGCCAGCTGTTCAGTCTGCTATCACCACATGGCAACTACTGCCAGAAACAGCCAGCTTCCTTTGGTGAGCAGAGGGGTGGGAAACATGGCCAAGAGAGAGGACTTCAGATGCTGGCCAGGTCCAGACGAGCCCTGCTGAGCTCTGCCACAAGAAACAATGTAAGGCTTGTCACAGAGTGAAGTGCCCAAAACCAGGGAAGAAATGGAAAACATTCCCTGCTTAATTTGGCCACATAACACTCCAAGACACCCAGAAAGGTCTGGAAAGCACTGGGTGTCATAGCTCTTGTTCCAATAAACAGACTTTTCTTTCTGTAGGCCTGATATTTTCAGTTTTCTTCATGCTGAATAACTCAGGGTCAGCTCTTCACCTTTTAACTGTATCTGAATATTACTTCCCTGCAGAAGCAGCTTTACCACGTCATTGAGCTGCTTCTGCCGCATGCAGAGAGACTGAGGGAGCACACAAACACCACCATCCAACTCAAAGGCAAGGGTCAGAGCAACCCTCTCATATTTAATCTGTCTGACCAAGGACCAAAATCTGCCAAAGTAAATGCAGCCGTACCAGTTTGCCCCAGACGGAACAGAGTTGAGCAAGCTCCTGAACCACAACAAAATCAATATCAGAGTGCTGTGCTAAGAGCAGCAGCAGGAGATAACACTGAAATATGTTCCATATACTGTGAAATACTTCAGGATCAAGTACTGAACAGTCTACTAAACTAGAATACACCACGATTTTGCTTGAGACTGATTCATCTGCTAGTTGCATTAGATTGCCAAAGCCTGGTTTACCTCACAACCAGTCCTGGGCAGGTATTCAGCCGTGAGAGCAGTGATTTAAAAAGAGTCAGATAACATAAACATGAATTTTTCAGGCCAGAAACAACAACATACACAACTTCCTTATTATCACTTACTTAGGGCCTTCCTGATTCCCAAAGAATCCAAGGTTATGTCCTGGGATCCTCAGTTACCAAAAATGATGCAAAGGGACCATCAATCCTGATGGTTTGGCCCGGGCTAATTTACAAGCTTGGCTTCTGTTCATGAGGCTTTGTTTATAACATCTGCATTCTAAAATGTCATTTTTCTTCTCCCGCCTCCTTAATTCATGGTGAAATTTGAACACTTGAGAACTCAAGTTAGGGAAAGCTAATTACAAAGCTTGAGTGCTTAACTTTATTTAGAGTTTGGTATGCATTATAGTCCACATGTACACTTCTCCAAAGGTACATTTTCCATTCTATTTCTGTAACTCAGTGTTTAGAGCTAGAAAGTTTCTTTAGTAATACCCAGTTAGGCTTTTATTCTAATGACGCCTCAGCTATGGATATTTACCATAACATCCCATACTTCTATTCCAGCTCTTTTTAATTAGAAA
This sequence comes from Geospiza fortis, assembly GCF_000277835.1. Classification (NCBI taxonomy): domain Eukaryota; kingdom Metazoa; phylum Chordata; class Aves; order Passeriformes; family Thraupidae; genus Geospiza; species Geospiza fortis. Next base: position 15,190,254 of record NW_005054304.1, read on the forward strand.
TGGATTATTTCTTCCAGTGGAGCTACTGAGAGAAATCTGTTTTCACTTAGCACTTAGGCCAGAAATGTTATTGCCACTTCTGTTGTAATTGTCTGCTAACTTTATTAGTTTGTATTGATCTGAGAATCCACATTTTTGGATGTTTTCTAAATCCTTCTGTTTGAATTCAGTCTAATGTGAAGCAAATGAAATAGATTTTACCCCATTTATTTTTCCTCCAGTACACTTCTGAACCATATAAAAATAGCTTCAGCTCATTTACAGTCCAGATTTCTCACTTTGACAGACTTAATATCAGTGCACTGCCACACACCTCCAGAGCCAAGCCCCTGCAGCACAGCTCAAAAGAATAATAAATACTGGGGGAATGAAAAATAATCATAGTACAGTTACAACTGCTCATTACAAATTTATCTCTGGTGCTGTTTATCTACTGGTTCCAGCTTTCTATCCCATCCCAGCCAAACCTTCTGCATGCATAGCAACAGAAATCACTCCAAACCCTTGGCTGCTGGGATGAGCTCTGAACCACACACTCCTACATCACGCCTCAGAAGTCAGTGGCTGCCTTGCTTTACAGACTGCTTGCTTTCCTCCCCAGTAGGAGGGGTCCCCTTGAAGACCAAGGGGATAAACAGGCAACTGGCAAACTACAGGGCAGATTGAGGCTGTGCTCAGTTATCAAACTCCCTTAGGCTTTTGATTACTGCTGCTCTGCTATCCCTTTCAGAGGTGTCAGTGGCATACATCTGCTGGCACAGCACAAGGCTAGAAATCAGGAAACATCAGCTTTTCTGGCAGTCTGCTGCACAACCTTGGGGAGCCACTTCAGCTTTTTTGACTTTTATTTCTACTTCTGCCCTTTGTTGGTTCTGGTTTTGATAAAAATATAAATCTGGGACAGACACAGTCTCCTACTATACTGATAAATGGCATCAAGTACAACATGACCAGCTCTTTCTTGTGTTTCTAGGTTAATGTAATACAAAAAAGAAGCAACTAAATTTGCTGATTGGTTCTCTCAAGAAGCATTACTAGACAAGAAGAAAATGACTTATGGCCTACTAGAGAGAGGTATAGTTGAGCTTTCTGGAGCCATGTGATAGCACAGTATCTCAGAGCCATTTGGGCTTTGACAGTGATGGATCAAACATGACTGTGCTGCCTTGCACAGCATTTCCTTTCTCAGTTCCTTGCAGGGACCATGGATTGCCAAGCCCATCACTGAGGCAAGCTGGCTTCTTTGGCTGACCCAGAAAACAAAGGCGGAGCATAAATGCTTGTCTACATAGGTTTTTATGGAAAACATCTCATAATTTGTCTGTCTTAACCCTCTAAGCCTCAGATGCTGAGGCCATCCACTCTGTAGGACTCAGTGGGTAACCCTGGGCAAATTGAGGGCTGTTAAATCATTTCCAGCTGAAAGACTTTTCCAGCCAGACAGGAAAGAAGCAGTACCTGCTAATTTCTACCAGCAGGCTCCTGGTATAGTTAATTCAGCCGCCTGTGTGTTTGCCCAGGGCTCACACATGCTGTGCTGAATATATGATTTCATATGAGCTTGGTTTTGTGCACATATGAGGTTGACAATTATTTTATGTCTTGTTTTTTGGTTTTTTTTTTTTCCTGAAAACCTACTTGTTTTATTTCGTATTTGCTTCTGTTCTATCTATATCACCTTTGCTAATTGCAAGTGCACAATATGCATTATATTTGGGCTCATTTAGTTATAGGCTTAACTTCGATTCTTCCATTCAACAGCTTGTCCCTGATTCTATCTATTTATGAAGGAGGCCAAAGACCACTGGCACACCACTGTCAATGCCCAAATTGCCTAAAAAATACATTTTTCTTTTAGAAGGAAAAATCTTTCTAAGTGCTAACATTTAAGGATGTCTATTATTAAGTGTAAAAGCTCATTCTTTCTATAGAAAGGCCACTCAGTCCACAAGCACATCAATGACAAAAATGCTTTATGAAGCTGTTCCCCAGAAAAGCTGGCTCATAAAGCCTTCATGCCAGTCTCCTGCCATCAGCAGGTTCCCCAGCCTGTGTAGGGCTGATTTGCTCATTTATGTGAGTTCTCCCCCTGGCCTCTCACATCCTGTTTCAATGCTGGTACATGAAGGCAAAGCAGAAGGTAGCACTCCCTGCCTGTTTCTCCCAGCCTAATAGCAGTGAGCTGCCAGACACAGCTGTGGGAGTGGAGCTGGGAGTTCACTCTGTACCTGGGAGCTGGCAGATGCTCCAGCCAAGCTTTAATCCAAAAGCAGCTGGGTACATATTTCACTGAAAGAAAGATATTCTAAGAAAAGCATCAGAGGTAATACTGAAGTGAGGTTCCTCACTCAGATTTAAATTTTGCATTTGCCTGGGGGCCTTTTGTGTCAGAGAAGCACAATTCTTCCAAAAAGCAACAACATATACAGAAGGTGTTTTCAGCTATTATGGCTTTACCATTGCAAAGATGTCTTAGCAACATGCAACAAGTTCTGAGCAAAAATGTTGCGCTGATCTCTCTCTGCCTTCTTTTTCTGCTGTATTTGCAGCTTAGTGGCTGAACTGCAATGTCCAGGCTCAGAAACAAGGCTGCTTTAGTTCTTCTGCCTGTTGAATGAGGGTAAAGACCTGAGCTTTTTCTGTGCACATTTTTTTCACATAGTGTTATGTAAAAATATTGGCATCATTTGTGTCATGTATGTAGTACACTAGAAAGGTTGATAGGACACAGTGAGAGAGCACATAGTCACTTGGTGTATTTTAACTTGACAGTGTCAGGAACTGACTCCAGGGGCCATTAGCCCTCATTGATCTAACACAAAAAAATTACTAATGCACACTTCCACCCATGAACTATGCTGGGCTCAGTAGCAGAAACATGAGCACTTCATGTTCAAGTCAACCAAAGCTGAGACAGAGGTTTTGCCAAATGAACTTACAGGGCACAGTAGAAAATGCACACTGGCTGTGAGCTAGGAGCAGACACAGTCACCAAAAATGAGAGGAGAAAATTAAGAATGGATTCCTGACAACAGAGCTGGATGTAGTGCTCTGAGAGCTTTACAAGCGTAATTGCCTGTGTGCCACCTGGACCACCCCAGCCCTGTTTAAAGAGGTCTTGTGTACACTGTGCACACACTATCCTAGATATGTGCTGGGTCATCTCCCAGGCCAATGGCAAAAAGAGCCATCTGCCAAATGTCTTTCTGCTTAACAAAGGAGAGGTTTGTTTCTGCTACAGGTGGTAATGCATTACCCACAGTATTATTACACAGTAATTAGGAATCCAGAAACAGCAGCTGAGATGGAGCCCTATTGTGATAGCTGTTTTTCAAAGCACAAACCAAGAGAAAGTCACCCTTTTGATGACTTTACATTAGTAAGGGCATCCTTGTGTTTGCAAAAAAACCACCACAAAACAAACAAAACAAACAAAAAACCCCAAGAAACAACTACAAAACAAAACAAAAAAAAACCCAAGCAAACAATAAAAAATCAAAATAAAAAACAACCCGCACCAAACCTCAAAGTAAGAGAGAGGTTCAAGCTGCATTTGAAAAAAATCCACCTCAGATAGAAAAGCATCTAATCAACTTGCTCAGAGGTACCCAGGCAAAGCAGTTAGAAACTGGAGACAATCGTATTGCAATTCTTAACCCAAGGTCGTATTTCTACACTTTTTTGAAAAACATTTGGTTTCATTTGTACAAAGGAAATCTTTTTCTGCCTCAGCGCTATGGACAAGGCCATTTTCAATCACATGCTATCTGCTGCTGTGCCTTCTGTTTGCTGTCAGGAGAAGAGCTGGCACCTTGCTCTGAATTTTTACCCTCTGTGGGTATCACAGCAATTAAATGCTGCCTGTAGAACAAGTACACTGACTGCAAACTCTGTTTCAAGCTACTTTCCTTTAATTTAACTTGAATCATATATCTGGAACTACAGAACAGGTTTCCAGTAAGGCAGCTAGCAAAATCCACTCTCCAGGAGTCAGCTGTTTCTTCTATATTTTTTAGCTTACACAAATGCTGAACTGTGTACAGTTTACTTCTAAACCCATATTTTCATGAGTCATTTGTTAGGAGTAACAGTCTCACATAATCATTTCTACTTATATTCTTAATGTAGATGTCAAAATTATTGATCATTTTATGATTATTTGATTAAAAGTTTTTGCCTTTCAAAACGTCTGAATTTTTATACAGTAAGAGTGATCTACATTTAAAAGCTGAAGTAGAATAACATAGGGTGCAAGTGTAAAATACAACAGCTATTCCTAAAGTAATCCATTTGGATTTTCCAGTTTGGAAACTTTACTGCAGGATATCTTATTCTGGTATAATTAGGAAGCAAGTTGGACTAAGTCAAACTGGCATGAAGAGCAAAAATTATGAAGTAGAAGTGTGTGAGTTATTCAGGAACTTCTGAAGAGCAATTCCAAACTACTTCCAATGCCCCTAGCTCATGTCTAAATGAGGGGCCAAAGACTGACTGGGGCCAAAGAACACATCTAATTAACCCATCGGAGCAGCAGAGCACTGCATCAACACAGCAGTGTTGCTTTTAGACCCAAAGCAAGCTCGGGTATTTCTGTTTCCAGACATTATTCCATGAAGGGAAACACTTCACAGACTATGAACAAAGATAAACCCGAGCATCAAAGCAGTGAAAAGCCTAGGAGTGCCCCAGCTGGGAGGTCACTGTTTCCCTGAGTCAGGCAAGGGAAGTGGCTTCACCTGCACCTCTCATCTGTACAGGGCTAAGGCAGACAGGTGAGTATAGCTACCATCACTACAAAGAAAAGTTGTTTTGCTGCTGTTTGTGTGGTCCACCCTACATAAAGCTCCAGATGTCGAGGATCCTGCAACCTGACACCAGACTTTCCTGATATGGCTTTTGCAAATCATCTTCTGTCACAACCAGTGGTCAGTGGTGTGAATCCATTCTATTTTGCATTGCAACAGATTAAGGTTGTACACACAGAGTGAGCTAAATTCCACAGAGGGATCAACAGCAGGATAATGAATTGCTAATTTACCACAAAGAACTCCCTAGTGCTTAATAACTGTGGCATACCTATGCTGGGGTTCCAAATACTTGGCAGAGGTTTTATATCAGAAATGAGCAACTTAAGTGGCTTCTAAAGAAAGGCATTTCTATGTAATATTTCAAGGGGAATTTTAAACGCCTGCGAGTTTCTGGTGTTAATTGTCCTGCTCAAATCTTCCTAATTAGCAGTTAGTTGCAAAATATCAGACTGGGTGATAGAATTATTTACTGCTTAGATTCTGAGCACTGACTAAGCAGTACTAGAATAAAATCTACTGATTTTTTTTTAATTATAAATCCATTAAAAAGACTTGCTTGTTATACAAACGAACAAGAGGAGGAGTTTGGGAATGGGCAGGGGGTGTGGTGTATTAACCAGAACCCAGAAGAACTGAACATTTTGTGAATGGTTACTGGACAACATCCGTCTCAGATTTGACTCTGTGAACTTGGCCCGGTGAAGCCCAGAAGTTGTGACCCACAAACAACCATGGAAGAAAGATAGGAAACTAAATATATCCCATCTAAATTTCAGTAACAGCCCACTGGATAAAAGGATGAGCTGTCAGAGTCACAACACATCATCTTCAATCAGTGCTAACTGCTGGTTTCTGCAACATCAGCTGTTAACAGACCAATCTAATTTTGCCCCAGAGCTGACCAAAAATTGGAACATCAACTAGTGTTTTGAAGTATGAAAAACACTTTAGTACTCAACAGTTAGTGCTAGAAGTAATTTGTTCCTGTACAAAAGCTTAAAATTATTTGAGCCCAGTTTCTCTCCAGTTACTGGAAGATTCAAGCACAGCTTAAATTCCTGCTTAAAAAATTTATTAACAGCTGCTCTCTAATTATATTCATTTCCTTTTGGAACTAACAAACTGTGGGCATTGATGAATTTGTATTAGTTAATTACACCTCCTGAAAATCCCATGCAACACAGAATTTCCTCCTGATGTTTGGTTGGTAATAAATTAGACGAAGATTGCCATCAATAAATTAATTTTGTGTCATCGTCCAAATTTCAAAACAACAAATAAGTACTCCATGAGTTACAATTCAGTAACTTTAGAGAAAAACTTGTAAGTAGAAGTGCTAATTTAGAAATTAGCTTTTTATAAATTAACCTTCTTTATTAGCACAGAAATGTGTTTTTCTGGTGGAAAAAGTGCCTAGGCTATAACGATATATATGAAAAGTAAAGGACCTTACAGACACAAATAATTTTTTTTCAGATTCACAATTAATTCAATAGATTCTTGGTGAACAGACTGCTGGTTACTCATACATTCAAAAGGCTTTAATGGGACCCAGAAATAAAGATTAAGTTTATTAAACAAAGCAAACCAAAATTTTGGGTTAAGATGCTTGCCTTTCTAGTAGTATAAAGTAGCTCATACAACTTTGAAAACTCTTTTCCTGATATCATGAAAAAAACCAGAAAATATCCAATGGTATTAGACAGACAAACTAGCAATTTAGCAGCCCAAAACACACAAACACTGGGTTGGGCTCACAAAGCCCACTGATGACCTGTTGTCACATACAACATACCCTGCTCTGCCTCCTCTGCTGTCACAGCACTTTGCAAAGGCTCAGGAAAAACAGCCCAGGCAAGGCAGAAAAATGCTGCTCACTGTAGTGAAAAACTGTAGTTGCAGACTATCCATTTGTTCAAAGGATGAACAACAGGTAGGTGTATTTCCATACTTCCATGTGCTGGCTAAAGAATGAAAGGTTTTCATTCTCACAAAACAAAACCGTTCAGCTGATTAGAAAGTAATGTTACAATGGGAGCTTTTAGTGTATGCACATCTTTCCTCAGTAACTTTCCTAAGCCCTCGCATCATGGTGTTTTCCTCTTTGAGTCCCATTTGGTGTTGCAGAAGAGGAGGCCAATTCTATAAACCTTGTAATTGAGATGACAAAAAAAAGCACTTGGGTATTTTCTCCCTGTAGATGACTGATGCGCACTACCAAGAGCTGCTTGTCCTCTGTCTCCTGAAGCTATAAATCAGCTGAAGAGATAACCCAGAAAACCTACCTGAAAGGTTTAAGTAGGACAATAAATTTTCTCAGCTGCATTATTGCAGAACATTCACCAAACCCAAGTGTCTGCTTCAGGACAGTGTTCTGCCTTTAAGAGCAGAATTACACTAGACACACACATAATTGCATTGACAATTGATGATTACAGTGTAATTACTCTTTTGGCTTTTCAAATTACATTCAATTCTCATCAAGTAAGAAAATATTAACAACCTAGTCCAATCTGATCTGGTTTCTACTGACATAAAATTCACCTCAGCATTGTGTCTGTTGTGGTTTAACCCCAGCCCTCAACTAAGCACCACACAGCCACTTTCTCACTCCTTATTGCCAGTGGCTGGGCGGAAGAAGCAGATAAAAGGTGAAACCCACTGGTTGGGATAAGAACAATTTAATAATTGAAATAAAGTAATAAATAAGTAATATTAGTAAGGGGATCAAAAGAGAAACAAAACCCAAGAAACACTGGTGATGCCCAATACAATTGCTCACCACACACGGACCAATGGCCAGCTTGTTCCTGGGCCACAATCAGCACCTCCTGGCCAAGTCCCTCCAGCTTATACATCAACCAGGATGTTCCATGGCATGGAATATCCCTCTGGCCAGTTCAGGCCAGCTGTCCTGATCATACTTCCCTCCCAGCTTCTTGGGCAGCTGCTCACTGCCAGAGCACTGGAATCTCCTAAGTCCTTGACTTCCAGTAAGCACTACTGAGTAACAGCCAAAACACCAGTGTGGTATCTACATTACTCTCATACTAAACTCAAAACACAGCTCTGTGCCAGCTATAGGAAGGAAATTAATTCTATCCCAGGTGAAACCAGGAGAGTGACTGACCAAAAGAAAGGCCCATCTCATCACAAAATACAGCATCATTCAGACCTGATTTTCCATTTAGTAAAGTCTCTTCCACCTATTGACATAGAATATAAAACACACAAACAAACAGTGCTCTGACATATTGAAAATAACTGGGTACATAACATAATGCAAAAGAAATCAATTTGTTAAGTGTTTCACAAAAAAAACCCCAAATCTGGTCTTGCACAGGATATCTTCAGTAGAGTTTATACACCTGTAACTTCCTAGGCATTTCTACCTCCATGAATGCATGTACTTCAGAATTTGGCAAATTTAGGACTGGCAGATCTTATAGGCTCTAAACTATGTTAGCAAGGAAAACAGTTTTCCATGTGATGAATTTAGGACATAGGCAATTTCATTTATACCTGAAGATGCCCCGCTGTTGCCTCTCCTGCTCACCTGTCTCACCCAGCTCATGCTCCTTTACCCTGTACATTTGAAATTGGTTCTTTGGGGTCTCTGACACATTTGTTGTTCCTCAAGGCAGATAAGCCCTTTCCTCACTGCTCCTTGAGCTCATAGTTTCAGGTGGACAGTCAGCTTTTGGCCCTACTGGGGTTGCATGAACTGTCAGGCAGCCACTGGCAGCAAGCAGAAGTACTTTGGATATTGTGGCCTGTGACAGCATAGGAAAAACAAAAAATGCAAGGCCAAGCAAAAATACCTTTGAAGATACCATGCACGTAAATAGTCAAAGGGAAGCTGACAAAAGGCAGCCAACTCTTTGCTACTGCAGTCAATCACACCAGGAAACCCAGTTCTGCCTCTGTTCTAAACCTACTGCAAATTGTTACTGTATTCACCTTGGGCATCAAATCAAATGCTTTAATGAGAGAAGACAGCTTCTGACTGAGTGTAGCCAATTTACACACATTTGTTGTGGTGACAGTATTATCTTTAATGCAGAGTGTTGCTCTTGCACTCCAGCAGTCACACAGGTCTCCTTTCAGCCACAGGGACAGACTTATACATCATTTCCAACAGATGGCACTTTTTAGCCTCTTCATGTGCGCAAGTGAGTGTGTGTGTATAAACATGTTTCCATAGTAACTGGAAACTACTTTTAGAGAGCACTGCCTACCATAAAGCAGAGAAATTATAGTTGGGCTGAAATTACATCATCTTGTATTTTAAAGACACTTTTTTTTTTAAAGCCAGAGTGAAAATAACATGATCGTTTCCTTTTCTTTATTACCTTGTGGTAAGAAACCCATCCTCGTGCAGAAAGAAAAACACTTATGGGTAAATATAAAATCCACCAGGTATAAGGAGTTTGGGGGAGAAAAAAAATCAATACAACCCTTCTGATAGAATTCTATAGGAAGCCTATATCATAGATGAATATAGCCTTCCTACAAGAACAAATTGAAGTTATCAAAAGTTAATTCCTGGTTTCTTGGAAGGTACTGTAAAGGGCATATAGCCACAATTCTCAGGGGACAGGCAGGGCAGTGCAGCAAGGCTGTGCAGTCCTTCCTCATAGCCTCCAAGATGAAAAGACTGAGACCTTTGCTTCTCTAATAAAGCTTCTGGAATGGAAAGGCTGTAAATTCAAGGCACTGGGTAATCAAGGTCTAAAATTCTCCTCCTGCACCTGGGTTCCAAAACATTTACTTCAGTTTCTTTTTCTGTCATGAAATTGCTGTCTCATCTTTGTGGATAATTTTGAGGTGTTTTTTTCCAGTCCTCTTGCATCCACATTAAGCTTGTTTTTCTTCTAAGGAAACAATCTGCCACATAATTAGGGGATTTGGGTTGCTGTTTGTTATTCAGTAGTCCCCTTTGGTTCATTGGGCCACTATGGAGTTCTCCAGGTCTTCTCCATGCTCTGGGCATCAATTTTATGGCAGTTCCAATTATGTAGGCATAAAAAGGGACAGAACATAATTTCTCTGTTATTTTTGTCCACATTTTCTGCTGATAATACTCCTCAGCTGCCCTTACCTCAACTTTGTCATTATCCTTGGTTTCTGCCTCTCACTTAACTCCAAGCCAATGTATCTTGTCTTCTAGTCTTTCCTGCTCTTGCTTTATTCCCTCTCTCACCCTGCCATTGCCAAGATCTTAGGGGAAATCAGAGAGTGCTAAGAACATATAGAAAATATGAATTTGTATTAATTTCTAACGTCATGGCAACAGCAATGGCTATTCCTCAGGTAGTCTTTTCTCCCTGATTTCAAGGAGGAAATACTGAAAGTGGAGAGGTTGCCCTTTACTTCTGTGAGCAATATGCAATGTGTGCTGTGCTTTGGGAATTAATACTCAGTCATCAGAACCCCAGTACTTTATATTTCCAAAGTCAGCAATTTTAGAGTTGCTTCACTTGAAGCGATGCATTGTACTTGGGGTTGATAGAATGAAATGCACCTGCTGCCTACTATAAAACATCTCTACTCCTAATGAAGAAAACAAACATTGGAGAGAGGCAGTCACTGTTCACTCAGCAGAGCTCAGTCTGACCCGGTGCAGGGGGACCAGCCTGGCCCTGTGCAAGAATGGGGAAACTACTTAGGTGCAGGGAAGGGGAGGAGCGCACAGTGTTCTGCTACAGACTGCCCACAGCTCAATCCTGAAAAGCTGGAATGCAGCAACACGAAAATATGATCTATGAAAATCAACATGTCATCGCTGCTTCTTTTTTCTCTGCTGAAAATTTTGGTTGGTAGGTTTTGTCAGAGGACAACCTCCACGCCTCTTATCTCTGTTACTTCAGCACACATGCCAAGATAACGCAGACCTTGGTGTCTTCTGGCAAAAATACATCACTAAATAATGCTTGCCAATGTGCTTTAAATTGTATGCTGTACAATGAGCAAAGAAAGGAGCAGTCACATTTGTTAAATTACTGTTAATCAAGTACTTATTTAGGGTCTTCATGACTCAACTCTCCACCATATGGGCAACTTCTAGAATATTTTACAATCAGTGTTTTCCTAAATGTGAGATTAAAGGATCAAAAAGGAAATGGTCAAGTAATCAAACTGAAGAACAGGGTGCAAGCTTCAAGTTCTGAACCAGAAATGAAACAGTCTTGAAGATGAGAAATAAGATAGACTCACAAAATGGTTTGTGTTGGAAGGGACCTTAAAGGTCATCTGCTTTCAACCCTCCACCATGGTCAGGGACACCTTCCACTAGACCAGGTTGCTCAAAGCCCTATCCAACCTGACCTTGGACACTTCCAGAGATGAGGCAGCCAGAGCTTCTCTGGGCAACCTGTTCCAGTGCCTCACCACCCTCATAGCAAAGAATTTCTTCCTAATATCTGATCTAAACCTGCCCTCTTTCCGTTTGAGGCCATTTTTCCTGGTCCTGTCACTACATGCCCTAGTGACGAAATCCCTCTCCAGCTTTCTTGCTGGCCCCCTTTAGGTACTGGAAGGCTGCCAGTATGACCCTAATAGGACTCTATTTAAGTGGGAAGGACAGCTGTTAACAGGAGGAGGTCAAAAGAGGGGATGCCACACTAAGTGCTGTACTTCCTATTGTCAAAAGAGTTAGCCTCATCTTTTCAGTGGTTCTTGCAGTTGTTAAGGAGGTATGTAAGTGTTTTTCCTTCTTAAATGTCCTGAATTTCACATCCTTAGGACTCCTCTAATAATTTGGAAGCATTTGTCCAACCATTGTACTAGGTCTCATCCTTACACTTTCCAACTCTTTTCAAACAAACCCTGAGATATTCCACCTCTTCAAATTTATTATTTTCTTCTTCAAACAAGTCTCACAAATACAGCAGTTTGGCTCAGGGTGGTAGTAGCAAGAGTCTTATAGAAGTTATTGCCAAGGAATTAGGGTGCACCACCACACCTCTCCAAAATAACTTTTCATGGAAAATTAATTCATAAATACAGACATTTATGTAAATATATATAAAAATTCCATATAAACATCACATGCTGTTCAGAACTTATTTTCATACATTTATAACTTCTGTTTAGACTGATACATTAAAAAATCCCCAGTGGTCAGGCAGTATTTTCCTACTGTGCTGTAGAACAGGTCAGGATGAAAATTTATGGATGAATATAAACACAATCATCCTGTGATGTTATGAACAATGGTCCTAAGTGAGGCCCTTTGAGTTCTCCTGGACTGCAGAGGGCTGTGCAAGCACCTCCCTCTGAGCAGGATGTCTCTCACCATTTGTGCTCTATATCCGAAACTTCACAAATTCTCACGTTTACAAAGTTAAAAGGACCATTGCCAAAATCTGACAATGGAGCTTGGCCTGTGATCTTTAGTCATTACACTCTAGATGTTTCAAATTTTTAAAAGAGTGAGTTTTGGGAGAATTACCCTTCAGTCACTCATCTCAAATTACATGTGCTGCTTTGACCTTTGATATAGGGTCTCATAAGGAATTAAGAGTTACAGCATCCTCTGAGAGCCCTGGTAATACAACTGGCAAGGAGCACTGACTACCGGTGAATGTCTTCTGTTGATATTACAGAAATATTAATGTTTGTCTAGTTCTTCCTACATGGACACTTCATCTTTTTTGGAAGCCTTCCTTTGGCTCAAGTCATCCCAGTGAGTATATTCCCTGTGGAAATGCTGCAAATTTTTGCTCAAATACAGACTGCTCATCACTACTTCTCTTTCAATGCTTTATCTCTGAGTTGGACTAGAGAAGTAATTTTACGTCAAGAAAGATCTGCAGGAAAAGCAGATAGTGGAAGGAAAATACCATTTAGCCCTTTTAAGAAGGAATCCAAGTACATACAGTACAATGGAAAATTATCATTTTTTACATCACTCTGCTTGAGAAGCAACTGGAGAGATCATTAAAATCACCTCTGTAGTTCTTTGAACACCGGTGTTATTTGCATTTCAAAGGAGCAAGTTTGACAGAGTTTATGGAAATTCTCTACTCCAACCTTGTAGCAGGCTGGTTCCCTGTTATCACACTGCCTCCTTCCTGATCCTTCCCAAAGCCACGCATTTCTCCTTTTGGACAATAAAAATTAACCTCCAAAAGTGAACCACATCTATGATCCAGGATTGCTTAAGAGCAAGTTGGCATGAGTTGGCTCAGTAAAAAGACACCTCAGTATCGGGCCTCTGTTGTTGCCCATGCTCTGTTTCAGTACTGCCATTGTGCTCTCCTAGATCGAGCTGACCACCCCTGAATACAGAGTTCAAGACAAGATCACAATGTGTAACTTGATATTCCATGTACATCCTCCCCTCTCCCATACACACCAGAATTTATTCCTAGCGCAGGAAGCAAAAGTTTAAATTGATCTGCTCACACTTGTACCTCTCTGGGCCTCCTGTTCTATTATTAAAAAAAAAAAATCCCAACAATCCAGTTGTTGGGATTTTCTTCAAGTTCAAACCATTCTTGAACTTATTCCGCTGAATTTCATCAACAGGTGGGGGCAGCTAGTTAACAGCATTATGTTTCCTTCTCATTCCTCTTGTTTCTCCTCTAGTGTCTTAACGAAGCACTGCTGCAAGCGCATTGTGAAAGAGTCTTAGCACAGAAATGGGACAGAAGGAAGGTGCTCACACAAAGATTCATGTCTGCTGTGGTTCTCAGTCTCTGCTTCAGGATGCAAAAATTCCTAGTAAAGGAAAGGGTCAAGAGGGCTGACCTAGGCTGGAGAGACAGACTGACAAACACTGTTAGCTGGACTCTTACAAGGAGATAAGCTAATGGGACCAAAGAGAACAGTATTTTTGACCTTTGAATAACAGCTCCACCATCAGCAATACTCAAAGGAGGTGGTGACTTATGGGGAACAAGAGTGGGAGGGGAAGGAGTTTTGAACTATGAGTTAAACTGGGACCCAGAGCAGACAGATCTGGAATATCTGAGAGCTGCTACCAACATGGTCCTTTCCCAAAACTAGGCAGAACTTGGCTCTGCTGGTAGAGGCCATGAAGGCTGCACCTTTAGTCAGTCTGCTACAGGAGTAGCTGACATGCCCTGCTTTGTTTTCTTTCCTTACTATGGACACTGACTCCTGCCAAGGACACCCTCCCCACTCTATCCAGAGGTACATGGCATGTCCTAGAGGTACCAAGACATTTAACTCCAGAAAAACCCATGCTTTGCTCTAAGGTAGATGAACTCCAGACAGCAACAACCACCGGGTTATAATCCTGGCTAAGCTTTATCTCCCAAAAATGTTTAATCTGATTGATTGCTTTCTGAAGAGAACAGCAAGGAGTGTAAGTGACAGTATTAGGGAGGACTTTCATACCAATACAAGAGATAGCAACTAATGTTGTAAGAACAATTTTTTGAATTTACCAGGACTTTATTAATCAGATAATACATTGACAGATATATGAGAGAACTCAGAGAGTCACAGGTGTTACATGAAATGTTCATCTCCAATAGCTTTCCTAGTTACAAGAGCAGCTGAATCATTCATCTTATTACATACAAGACCCTTGGTTTTTTAGGGCTGCTCTAGCTAAGTGGAAGAGGAAGAAAAAAAAAGCTGTAGTGCAAGGTGGTTAAGATTAAATCCAAGTAAAGTGGTGGCTTTAAAATTAATGTGCACTGTGTAGCTAAATTCCTTTATTAATAAAAATGCATATTTTCTTTAAATCTGCCACTCAATGCCCTTAACTTTCAGCACTGTGTTTCTGTGGGGGCTCCTCCTGTATAGCTTGACATTTAAAAGGACCTCAGTAGTAAGTGGGTTTTGTTGCTAATTTCTAACTGGGTATTTACATCAAACTGTCAGTGCTCTAAGTAAACCTTACCCCAGGGGGTCCTGTAGATTCATTCCTAGTGATTCTGCAGAGCACTGAGGTGCCCAGATCAAGTTCTCCAATCCAACCATAGCCGAATTTTCAAGACACACAGCTACTTCAGCCTACTTCACAGCAGCATTTTAAGACATGTAATACATTTTACTAGAAGGATGTGAACAAAGTGTCCGAAGGTTGAGAAATTTGCCCAGGGTCAGAGGACAACCTGGGCACAGAGCTGATGTGCAGACTGCCCACACAAGTTAATCCCTGGCAAGGCTGTATTCGTATGGAAAGGAGTGCTGCCCCAAGTGGCACTGCTCACATATATGAGGCCTCTCCTGCACCTCCACTGGCCACAATGCTAAGCTGTGATTACCCCCAGCAGCATAAGCAGAGCCAGGTCTCTTTCCTGAGCAAAACCCACAGAGAAAAAAAGGAGCAGCCACCCTAGTGCCAGCCTGGCCAAGAAGACAAATGGCCCTGCGCCTGGGGGAAGGAGCTTGCCAGGCTGTTGCAAAGGACTCCTCTTCAGAAAAAACCCTGGCAGCCTGAGAAGATGTTTCCTCTTCCTCTCATAGAACAGACAGACCAGCTTTTTAAACAATGCCAACTCCCCCTCTATAATAAATTCCCATCCAGAAGCCAAGTTCCTTTTCCTGAGTGCCTCATTCATAGTGAGCAACAGAACAGCAGCAGACAGAGGCCATTAGAGAGCTATTATATTTTACTGCTAGGCAATCACTGATTGCACACAGGAAAAACTAATATCAAAAACGTTCCTACCAGCAGCTGTTGGAAGGAAACATCACGGTCATGGTGTCTAGACATTGTCAGGATGCCCTAAATCAGATTGCAAATGCTGGTCAGCACTTCACTAACAAAAGTCTTACCAAAATGGCTAGAATGTTGGCTTGCTATTAAAGGGGCTTCAGCAACAGCCAGTCTGCCAACACTCTAAGCACAGCTCAGGTCACATGGCTTTGGGGATTGCCACCAAAAAGGCAGATTGAAAACTCAAGAGCAGAACAGGAGCTCCACAGCTTCAGTGGTAGGTGCCTTACTCTGGCCTTGGCATGGGCACAAAGAGGGTCATCTGAAAGGCTGAGAGTTTGCCTCCTTCTTGTCCCTGTGAAACAAGGGCCTCCTCTGCAGGGGATCCTTGTGGAGGGGAACTACTGCCATCATTGCACCTCCAAGCAGGTTTCCACCCTTCCTCCCCATGGGCCCCAAAGCCAACCCAGGTACACTGTTAAAAGGAGGGGACAGCCCTGGCCACAGGTGCTACTGAGAGTGGGTAAGAGCCACCAAGCTGCCTCCATGCCTGCTTGCTGCAGGAGTCATCCTGACTCACTGCTCCCCTTCACTAAATCTGACAAAAGGGATTGGAAAGAGGCAAGGTGGCACTAGGACAACACAAGTGAGAACAAGCTGCTGTAACAGGCATGGGTAAAGACAGAGGTTTCAAAGGTTTCCTAAGCTGATTAACAGTGCACACAGCTCTCTTTCTCTCTTGCTGTGCCACCTGTGGGGCTGCCAGCTACACAGCGGTTCCCCAGGGGCTGGGAGCAAAGCTCAGTGTGGTGTGAGGGTGGCCGCTGGCACCACATGGCTCAGCAGAGACCAGCCATCTGCACACAGCGAGGCAGCAACTGGAAGTCTGTAATAGCTACTTACAGGGAGGGATTTTCCCCCAGGGAATTTGTCTTGCAGTCTGCTTTACAAGCCTTACCTGCAGTAGGGAGCAAACATACTGAAAGATTTCAGACAGCTGTAGGGAATTAATAGGTGTCAGAGTTTGCCAAGTCTTTGCTTATTACAGGGTCAGCAGTGAGCTCCTCCCTCTGCCAGCTGAAAGCACAGTGATGCTGAGTGCTACTGATGCTCAGAAACAACACCTACACATCAGCTCAGAGCCACACAAAGCCCTTTCACAGGCTTTGGAGGTTCAACAGGACCTACAGACTCACTTGCTGCTTAATTCATTTTTCAACCACCACAACCATGTAAAACTGCACCTCAGTGCACAGCAAAAGTCATCCTGTGCACATTATGTCTCTTTCTAAAATACAGCACTTGAGCACCATCCTGTTGTGCTCAGTGGGCTACACAAACACAGACTAGAAGAAGCCAAAAGAGGACAGTAGCCTTTGACAGAGAAGCTTTATGAATTATAAGCTCCTTTTCACACATTACATGAATTTTATAAAGAAAAGGATAGGACTTCTAATATTAGTGATCTTTAATCTAAGCCAAGAACCTACTTGCAGGCCTCTAATACCTGGTCTCCTAGTGCTATGTACAAGAACTGCAGATGAATGAAATCACTGTATGATGCTTCATATTAACAAATCTAAAGGAACTTCTGGTGTGCAACTATATAATTGTTCCTATTCCATAACCCCAATCTTAACACCTTTTCAGTTTTCCTTCTATTATTTAAATAAATAAATAACCCTCCTAAATTGCACTGGGTCAATTCAAAACAAGTTAAGTTAGTTAAGTTAGTTATCCAAACTTAACTAACAAGTTACATTGGTAACCTGAAGTTCAACTGCAACAGCAATACATAAAAAATTCTTCCTGCCAGCTAAAACTTCTACAGTAGCTATGAAAACCATCAGCTGCTGCAGCTGCATTTCCAGAGCAATCAAGTTCACAACTTCCTCATAAATGAAATGTCACAAAATAATGAATATCATTATAATCAACTCTGCTGGACCTGTTGCTTATTCACTGTGCATTAGTTTATTTAGTACACAATACATAATAAGCTGGTTTTCTCTGCTGTGCATCCACATAATTTCTGCCTATGAGTCAAAGTTCCAGAATCAGCATGGACTCCTGTTTTCTACACCTACGGAATCAGCCACTAAGAATTTAATTTATTTAGGCTCCTGACACATCAACATGTCTTCCTTCAGTAATTTCTCCATGGAAGTACCACCCACAGCAATTGTTAAAACCTACTGAACACAGAACTTTTGGAAAAACCTGGGTTGCAGGAAGAAGATACCAAGGACTGTTGTGTTTTATTACCATTCAGAGAGGGGAAGGAAGAAAATTTTTAACAGAAATAAAGAGAACTGCAAGAGGATGTTACAGGCCATGACAATTGAAAAACAGTTTGCCTCCCATGCCCATCAAGTCACCTGAATATCTGGCTTCTTTTTGCAATAAAACTTCTGTTAGTGGAATGTTGCTGTTCTGGTAAGTCAACCTCACACTCAGCTATGCCAGAAAGGCTGACAATTTGTCACAGAGTTGATGATCACTTGAACAGAACGTAGCGTTTGGGGTTTTTTCCTGTTTCTGAAAGGTAGCAAAAGAGTACAGTTCAAGGACCTTTCTGAAGTTTTTTTATCTTCTGCTGGTGAGGAAATTATCTAATATCCTGGAATAACATTTTAATAAGAAGAAATGCAGTCAAGTGTCAGAGGGAGTAGTGAACTGTGCTCTCTCTAAAGACATGCTGGCATCTGAAACTATCTCTAAATACCTTGAAAATAGAGGTACTTTAGTTTTACCTTTAGATTGCCAGAAGAGTTGAGGAAATTTAAACCCTTATTAATAAAATATAATAAAAAAGGGGTTTAATGCTGTTTGATTAAATAAAATTCAATTTTCTAGAGACTATCTGGTTACTTTTGAATAATCAGTCATATGTAATTGTAATTAATGACTACACACAAGTGGGGTTGATTAAGGTCAAGGATCATTATGATTTCATAACTTCTGAGAATGTGATTTTGTACACTTAGTCATCTTTTATTTTGGGACATTTATATATATATATATATGCACACATATATATTATTATTTCCTCACAGCTTTCTTGTAGTTTACCTATGTGAACAAGAATAACAAAAAACCCCTTAGAAAGCCAGAGTCAGTAGTAGGTAAATAATAGTTTCCCTTATTTTCTAAGCATTTTGTTCTATCCTCTATGCTCTCCCATACTCTTTCCATATACTTATGGTTATTTTTTCTGTTCACATTTTTATCCTCTTCTCCCCTCTTGCTTTCTAATAATAGTTTCTTATTTCTCTTTCTATATATCCTATTTTCCTTTCCTCGTTCAGTCAAGATTTCACACCCCCATTCTGAAACATGGAGACTTCTTCACCTTTTCCACCAAGCCAGATACCCACATTTATGCAACAATTTAGGATTGTTCAAAACATGGTTTCTGTCTGATGGTATCATTGGACATCAGATTGTATTGTGTACCTATTGTATGCACAGTAAACTCTATAAATTCAGACTCCATTTAATTTGTGGCATATATTGCTAAGGTCACTTGTACAGCCATGACATTGGCAGTATCAAGTTATTAGGACTGAGATGTTTACACAAAGATTCCCAGTAAAGAAAAAAAAATAGAACTGTTTCTACAGTAATTCATGATTATAACTGATACAAAACACCTACCCCATTAATTAGAGCATTAGTTACGCTGCACAATGAAAGACCAATTATTTCTTTGCTAGCTATACCTCCTCCCAACACAACTCCAAAATCCTCTACAAAGGTCATTTCAGCAGAACTGGGAATTACACTTGAACATGAAGGCTCCAAAGCAACAACCTTTGATCACTCACGTACATAGACTGTTAAATTAACCACGGAATTTTGAAAAATTTCTACACCATGAATATAATTATTCATTACATTAATGCCAAAGGAGCTAGGCTGTGCAAGAGGTGATTACACGGTGGAAGACACGATGTTCAACAATACTGAAAATATTATTACAAAATTATTACAATACCAATAGGTTGAATCAACAGTACAGAAAGAAATACATGACATCTTGACACAGTTTAACCGTAAAGTCACTTTGTATGCCAGAGGAAAATGACAAGCAATGATGATTACAAAAGCAGTTAGAGACAGGCATTATGCCACTTGAAATTTAAAAAAACCAAACCAAATAAACAAAAAAAACCCCACCCCAAACAACCACGTTCACTCCCAAAACCTAGTCCATTATAAGATTCAGAAAGAGTTTATGAAATAGAGAGGCAACATGATACTTGCATTTAGTAAAATCATAAATCATTTGACACATGTTTGAGTTCAGACTTTAAAAATAGCTAGTGAGCAAAAAGACTCGGGGGAGATCAACAGCAAAGGACTAGTCTCAATTTGCCTCTTTTTTTTCCCCCACTATTTGCAGGGACTTGAAATGAGAATAAAATTGGGGAGTTAAGCAAGCATTCTCACTTAGGAAAGTTGCTTCTGGAAATAGATAGTGCTTTTTATTTACTTATTTTTAAAAGAATTGCTCAGTGTCTTGGTATTCATAGCTGCATTTTCACTGGATCATCCCTGTATAACAACACAGCTGAGCACAGCCCTGGGAACAAAGTCCTGATCAATAATCTCAGTTCTCTGCTGATTTCCCCTGTAGGAAGACATTTCTTCTCCAATGATTTTCTCATCCACAACAAGCACACACATAGATCCATGGGTAGGCAAATCCTTTTCCAGTGGTTCTTTAATTAGTATTTGTGAAGTGCTCCAAAGGCAAGTTCTCAGAGAAAAATCCATTAGCAGCAGCATCTTTCATGTGGCATGCTCATTTAGCTTGCTAGAAACTACACAACAGCACTGCTGCAGCTGACCCCAAAGGCAGGGCTGAAGGTGGATGCTCCTCAGCTCACCTATGTTTCTCTCAGTTTAATTAATTGCCATCTGGTCTGATCTCAGTCAAGAGCCAGCAAGGAGGTACTTGCACTAATCACAGTTAATGTAATCATAGCTGCATGATTAGAAAGTTAAAACCAATACAAAGAAAAACAAGATTTATGTCGTAAAGAGGCTTTATCGTGCATTTTAAGTGTCAAGCAGCCTGATCAGAAACAATGCAATGCCCACAGTGAGTCAACAGGGTACATACCAGCCAGGCACAGGACTGGCCAGTGATCATTGCTTAGTAGCTCTTTGTCGTCTGTATTTATGTTTGTTTACAGTACAGAGAGGAAGCAGCAGTTAACAGCTTGGCAGGAGCAATGCGTCACACTTTTCACGTTTGTATTTTGGGCTGCTGAGAAGGCACTAAGAGCTGAATACCACAAGGAACCGTGATACCCCAACACCCTGTGGAACACTGTGAATAAAACCTGGAAGTGCAGCATGAGGTAATGACTGGTATCTTGTGCCAAGAATCCCAGAAACTTGCATCAGTTGGTACTAATGAGCAACACAAATTCAGATATGTACGACTCTCCTCCCCCATCTCTCTTTGCTTTTGCATTGGAACAGAGACCTTATGCAGTTTGTACCTTCCCAACTTTTCTTGTTCCATGCTCAGACAACAGATACTTTGTAAAAACACTCCCTGCAGTTTGTTCTCAGTAAGTTACCAGCAGAAGCACTGACCAAAATGTACCACTACAAGGTAACACCTCTAAGAACACTCCACGGGTTATGAAAGAAGAAAAACAAGTATGCAGTGAAGTTTAAAAAACACTTTAACACTTTTTTCCCCACACTTTTTGTGGCATCCTTTGCATGATCAAATATACTTTGAGCCTGAAGAAGGCTATCACACAGCTCTGAGACCTCCCATATATGATTTCCTGTGAGCAGAATTTCATCTAGGTATACAAAGGCAACTTGTCATTGATAAATTATGTGTAAGAATTTCTGTTAATTAGTACACAACCCCTGGATAAATAAAAAGAACAAAACCAAAAACAAAACAAATGAAGCTTGTGAACTTAATCATCACATAAGCCTATAGCTACAGTAATAATTAGTACAACTGAAGAGTAAACCAATTGATAGCTATTGTTACCATCTTTAGAATTGGAGTTAGCCAGAAAAAGGAAAAAAGAAAAGTCTTAAACCCTGCTATTTTCTAGTCATACAGTGACTGCTTCAGAGCCAAATCACCCTCAGTACTGGAAAACAATTTCTGTTGGCTGGCGAGAAGCTATGGCAGGTGGATAGATGGTGTTTGCATGGGACACAAAACTCCATAGCAACAGTAGGAAAACTTAAAAGTTTTAACATGTAGAAGACAGCATAGTTGGGCACCAAACCTCTGCAATCAAGATTCCACAGCATAATTTGTAAGTCATCAGTCCACTGGGACACCACTGCAGCACTGGCATTATTCAGCGGAGCAGCAGAATTCAGCTGCAGGTGGTTTAACTTGTGCATTTCTAGATGTGACCACAACCACATTCTGAGCTACAAAGACCTTTCAGCAAAGAACTTTCTTAAACTCTCTAATTACCACCAACAGTTGATTAGTATCAAACCAAAGTGGTTTAGCCAGGAAAAGGCAAGCTTTAAAAAAAAAGCTGCTTTAGTAGAGCATAATACTGGAACAGGTAAATTTCCTGTACTTAAACAGTTTTCCCCGTTTTTTTCTCTTTCGATTACATACTTGTAATGTAAATAGAAAAGCCTAGAAGTGCTCTCCTTTTCATGCTCTTTCTCTCTCAGCCTTCTCTCTTCTCCAGCACGTTCCTATCCAGATGTGTCTAAATTTTCTGTGCTTCTGTTTCACATGATATAAGAGGGCCTTGGTTAAAGAGAAACTTCCAGCAAAAGAGCAGCTTGTATTTTGAATTGTGCCCCTCTGCCCTTCTCCACACTGCCACTGAATCAAAGTCACCAAGTTTTGGGTCACTTTCAAAAGCAAGGCAGATCTTTCTCCTTTACTGATATCCTTTTCAAGTACTGTTTGCTTGCTCCCCAGGTTTAACTGTGACTTCCATATCATATCCTCCATCCTCTCATACCCCCAGTGTGCCATTATTATAGAGGGTCACCATGGAAATAGCTCGCAGGGAGTTCCTGTGCTAATTGATGAAGATATCCTGACTTTTATTAATCTCATACAACCATTTGGCACTTCAAAATTTATCAACGCATTACCCTACAGCAAGAACTCCAGTGCTCTGTCCCACTTCAGTTTGTACTCCCACAGCTCCAGCATCCTCAGGAAATATTCTGATTTGGTTTTGAAGGACTAGGGACACTTTGGCAGTTGAAGAGTCACCATTACTGGGAGAAATGCTGAGATAAATGAGCTGACAAGAGCTCTGTATGGCTGCCTGTCTCTCAGACAGCAAATTAACTCTGGGTTGGGACAAACCAGGTCTCAGCACTGAGGAAGAGGTGCTTTGTGTTTGAGCTACTTCCTCAGCAGAGCAGCCTAACCTTCCTCTAGATACAGCAATTTGATATGCTCAATTTTTAGTCATGTATTTCCCTTAGCAAAGAAAAAGAAAGACATTTACATGATGTTAGATATAGAGAACAAAATGAGAGCAAAATTCCCTATTTCTCTACCTCTAATGCCAGTTTACCCTTCCACATTCACACATTTCATCCCGGTAGCTGACAGATACACAACAATGACACAGTGTCTGCTTTATATTTATTGCAGATTTCCACAGTGATGGACAGCCACACCAGGTACACACAGGGGAGAAAAATAACAGCCTAGGGATGCTCTAGTACTGCACTGAAAACAGTGTGTAAAAGTTACCTCCCACCTACTATTACTCTGCATTTGCTTCCAAATATTCCCATGAATTTTTAATGGTTTCCAAGGATTTTAAATTTCACATAAAATATTAATTTATTAGTTAACATCATCATCTTTCAATGACAGCTCTGTGCTTCCAGATGCTCTGGCCACATGACAAGAAAAGCTCTAGATGTCAGAAGGCCGTGTTCAGACTGCAGACCAACATAAAACACCTGAGTGTATTCCAATCATTCAAATCTTTGGCAACTTTTTTTTCCTCACACATAATGGAAATCCTAACTGATCACTTATCATTGCAAAATTATTCTATATATTATGCAAAATACATATTCTATGTATTATTGCAAAACTATTCTATGTATTATGTATGATTCAGGTTTGAATAAATGTGAATTAAATGCCATAAGATCAATTATCACTCCTCATATAGAAACCAGTAAAAATTCATTTTGCTCTTTTCTGAAATTAAAAATAACTTCCCTTCAACTAATCACCATTCTGCAGTTTTCAAAGTCTGTTACTCTTCTTATTGTTTTTGACTTGTTATTATGTACTGATGGTGGCACTAAGAGATGTTGCAGGCAGAAAGTCCATTGTCATTTATCTTGTGCACTGCTTGGAGACAGCTACATTTCTTACTGAACTAGTGAATATAAACGGCACTATAAATAGACAGCAAAACCTTTAAATATTTTACTGTTTTGGGACAGTCTGATAGAAAGCCAAATGCTTTTGTTCTTTTTTGTCACTTTAGTGTTGACTTAGGGAGCTTTTCCATCAGATCATGCAGTAACTGTCACACAGGGGAAATATTGCCTTCAAAGATTTTAATCTCAACTATATTAAAAGAATGGTGATAATGACCTGCAATGCCTGCATAAATCTTTATCCAAAGAAATGGAAATATTACATATTTATTTTCTGTAAAGAGGAAGTCAAATCTACGCATACTTTGTCCCATTTTTCTCACAAATATCAGTACAGCAATAGGTCTAACTATGTGGTGAAGCAGTTTGCACCTGATTTATGGTCACAGGAAGGTAAAGAAGGATTTATTCAACTTCTGTAACTGCTTGTTCTCAGGAATAGCTTTCCATCTGGGAGGACAGACCTGCTCAGCATCTATAGCCTTCTTCTAGATCCACTCCCAGTGGCAGGAGAAGGGGCAGTTAGTTTGAACATGTTTTGGCTGTGGAGGAAATGAGTGTCTAGGCTTATGCATTAATCTGTCCCAGCATCCACCCTAGGAAGCAGGAAATTCTGTTCCTGCCATCAGATCTGTTCCACAGCAGCTGCTCCCACCTCTGTGCACAGTCCATATGAAACAGGGCTCGGGGTGAGCTGTAGCCTGCAGGATCAGTCCCCTTTGCCTCCTGCAGCATCTCACTCCACTCTGCTCCTGTCCCTCTGGCCACCTCCTCCTCCTTCCACTGCCCAGAAACTGGAGAGCACCCCGTAACTTCACTGGACAGGAGGGAGAAACTTTTCCTGAGAAAGACAGGCAGAGGTTGTCTCCAGGAAATAAAAAGGTGCAACACCTCATTAGTCAATGGAATTGCAAATAGAAGGGATGGCAGAGGAGGCCATTCAGGTGACAGGCCTTGCCTAGCTGATAAGTACTTAATTTATTTGCATATATACTGACTTTATTATTATTGTACTATTACTGATATCTTCTTAATTAACAAATACTAGAATTTTACTAGAATTGGGAATTCAGCAATTGAGAAATTTCAAGAGTTTGTTTTGGGAGCTCTTCTATTAATATTGTAATAACCCTAACAATGTTACAAATTCCATAGGTTCTATCAATGCTGATTATTATGATCATTTGATAAAATATATGAACTGAAATAATAAAATCAAAGCATGAGGTTTAGCTTCTTTTTGAAGTAAAGGCTCAGGGTGACTGCAAATGAAGCAAGAAACAGAAGTGTTCCACTATAGGTTACAGCAAAACAAGGAAAAAACTCCAGACCCTTGGATAAGCTGCCTCCCCTCTTGTGCTCTTTATTTAGACCGGTAAATTTTCAATCAAGTTCTTTGGTTTTTAATTTACCAAGTTTAGTGGGAGTAGAATCCATTTCAGCTTCCCTGAACAGGTGACCCTTTTTTACAGTGTCTTGTGCTTGGAACCTGCAGGTACTATTGGAAAACACACTGAAAAAATGGGTGAATACATTGTTATCCATAATGGGGGGCCAAGACATAAAAGAAACTTAAGCAACTACCAAAGAACACAATACATTTTTAACTGGGACATCAGTCAGCAACAAGGACAGCTTTTCAAAACTCCTGTGAGTCAGTGGTCCATTTTCCTTCATAGTTACATAAACCATAGTGATTTAATCCCATGTAATCAAGTAAAAACCTTTTTATATTTTAATTTTTCTCCCTATGGAAGAGGTTAAAATTAAGGTGTTTTGGTGCATGTCAAAGAGTAACTAAAAAGTACACAATCTTATTTTTTCATCATCAAAATGTGACAATGGCTATTATTACTAATTGGCAATATTTGAGATAGAAAACTGTTTTATCACCACTATATTCCCATTTACATTCAGCAACTTTATAGAAAAACATTACCATTCCCCAGCACTTTAAGCTCTCATTCTTGTACTTGGGGGAGCAACTGGTTCACTGGTGTTGTCAGTATTTCTGAGGTCAAAGATGTTAAGCAACATTCTATTTTTACACTTCTATGTCTTTATGCAATTTTACTTTATGTAAAAAACCAAGTTGCCTCTCAAGGAGGAGCTGTAAAGCTACTTCTATACCTTGCAAGTATGGTAAAAGTCTTTTTTTCTTTAGGAATGGTACATCTTGCTTTCACTAACATACTTGTTGAATAAGTAATTTTCAGCTCAAGGAGAAAAAGTGAAAGCAATTTAAACTAACGCAGCCACACTGTGGTAAAACGCACTTATGTGGCTAGACTGTGACAAGGACTGAAAAGATTACAGCTGATTCTGACTAGTTAGGAAACTTGGATATCAGTTTGGACTTGTCTGTCTGAGACAGGGTATATTTGGGATTTTTTTAATTGAACGGGGGGTAGTGCAGAGAAAAGCTGCAGAGGAGCCTCTTCTCTTGCTACTTGCAAATTAAATTCCTCCAGAAAATATTGCAGGACAGGATTGGACCTCAGAGAACTTGTACCAAAAAATAAACAGGAAAATCCTGAGCTGAATGTAACCTTATTTTTTTTCAGAACAGGTCAAACAGTTGTGTAGTTGGGGGTCTGCTTTCATACACACACACAGAAAAACCCACAAGAATTTCTGTTTGCCCCCCTCTTGTGTTTGCAATGGACAAATTAATATAAGCCCTAAATAAAAGCATGTGAGAGTGGGAAAAACTACCTTACAACACCTTAATCATTATATATCAGAAATCTAATAGAGCATATATTTTAAAAGGACACTTTAACCATTAAAGGAAGAAAATATAGTGGGGAATGTATAACATATTGATTGAAAAAGCTGACTGGTAATGTTAACTCAATTTCAATTAAATAGGCATTTAAAATAGAGCACTCCACATATAAATAAAAATACTGGAGTCATTAGGTATTATCTTACCCACTGTTTTGTAAGCACTACTTCTCAAAGTGATTTACCACATGTGGTGAGAAATGAAGCAAGATTTGACAACTGTATTTATGTTCTGAGACACCATTATTGATAATAGATAAGATTGGCACATTACATATCTTCACAAGAAAAGGACAAGGAAAAATATCCAAAAGTTTAAGCAAGGGAAATCCAGGCTCTGGACTAGAGCCCAGAGAAACTGCATTCAAAACTCAACCAAAGCCTTGGGCACTTCCCTTGTAATTTAAAGTTTGCCCTGGATTGCACAGGGGGTTAGACTAGATGCTTAAAAAGTTCTAATCTACCAAAGTATGTCCTAGTGCTAAATATTAATTTTTACATTCTGAAAAATAACTGAGTGTTTCTTACATGTACACCCACACACAAAATTTCTCAGTCCTATCCCAGAGACTGACAAGTTAAATTAAATTATAAATGCAAAGAAAAACTTTTATATTTGGAAACAAATCCATACCATTTTAAAAGCAGAGCAAAGATAAGTGTGGCAAAAACTACACAGGATTAATTAGTTTTGTCTTTACATAACTATTTGGATTAAATCCAGTGTTTTTCTTTGCAGATTAACAAAAATACAGACCTGAGGAAACATGAAACAGCACATTTCAGTATTTTTCTCTCTGTCTTTTCTAATTCACAATTATTATTATTACAAAAGTCACAAAGAAGATATAAGAACTACAGGCAAGAAAAATAATTTCTACCAGTTCTGAATATTTTAAAGTAAAAAAAAACAAACCAGTAGAGAACACAAATAAGGCATTTGCAAATAAGTCAGTTACAGTGTTTTTTGGATCTTTCCATAGAACATTTTTAGAATGGGCTCTCTCTGAGATAATGTCAGCTGAAAAGCCCTCCTTTCTAGGCAGCCCT
This sequence comes from Geospiza fortis, assembly GCF_000277835.1. Classification (NCBI taxonomy): domain Eukaryota; kingdom Metazoa; phylum Chordata; class Aves; order Passeriformes; family Thraupidae; genus Geospiza; species Geospiza fortis. Next base: position 15,217,923 of record NW_005054304.1, read on the forward strand.
ACACTGAAATTTATTATTTCCTATAACCATTTAACAGTGAAACTGAACTTCTCCCTTCATTGGACATTGATAAATCCTGCTGCCTAGGTGTAAGCAAGCTTTCATGGGAGTAACAGATACTCTTGACTAAGGATGTGGCCATGCTTTAGTCCCTCATGTAAACCACAGTAAAGATTTATTACTTTTGTAGCTACAGGTGTTAAAAAAAAATCAGCATAAGCAACAAAATCTAGTTTAGAAATTGTATGACATGTAAAAAAACCCATTCCTCTCAGGGTAAAGAAGAGTAGATGGATTACATTATATGAGGCAGAATGGATCAATGCAGGGGAAGGAGGAAAGAAAGAAGTAGCCACAAATTAAAGCTATGTCACACATAAAATTAATCTTCCTTTTACTTATAAGCAGCTTTCATATTTACAGCTACAGATGCAAAATGAAAGAAGATAATACTAAAGCAAACCCTTTCTAGCAAATTAAATAGCCAACATGAAAACAGCCCACACATATTTATGAATGTTTACATAAATAATACATGAAAATGGCAAAGCAAGAAATAAGAATGACTAAGAGCACAATCAACTTTTTTTAAAAATCACCTGGAGTTTTGGTCCTCTCAGTTACTTTCATCATTAAAACAATTTAAATTATATTGCTTTCAAGAAATAATGCAAGAATATAGTCTGAATGAGAATATAGTCTAAATTATCTCTGAATGAGGTATGGTTTTTATTATTTTCAAAATTAAATCATGTACATGGTATACAAATCACTTGAGTTATTAGTAAAAAAAATGGGAAGGTATTATACTTTTCCAATAAAGAATTGTTCTCACATTTTAGACTTTCCCATATTGCCCAGAATGCATAATCTTGCTAATAGGTCTTGCTACCATACATCTCTCAATTCATTTAAAGTTCCACAGTAAAAAACCCCACCCCTTAGTATTATCTAAATAAGTATTGTACACATGGCTGAGTTATTGCAAGACTAGGACTATACCACAAACTTGAGCAATGAAGTAGAAGATTCCCTTCTGTCAGAGGAATACCAACAGCACCATGTATTTGAGTTCAGTTCATTAAGTCCCCACCTGACTGTAGCTATTTCCAAAGATGCTCATTGAAACTCTCTCGAATCAGACTGGAGCAACAGGATCCTCTTGAGGATGATTCAGCTTCACTGAAGAACCACAGCCTGAAAGCGCTAACTCTGATTTGGCTGCACAGCAAGCTTAGACAACCACCTTGGATATAGAAATCCACCTTTCAGGAATTCAAAATCAAATGAGATTGTGTTTGCTGAATGCAGGTACATAAATGAGCAGGGTATCTGTTTACACCTGTCCTAGATTGCAAGGCAATATGTATTCTATTTGCCATCTGTTAGAGGTGGGCAGTTATCTTCTGCTAATCGGGCAGTTTTCTTTATCTCTTGCACAACTAATCCTCCCTCTGGGAAGACATCTGCTGTTAACAGGCTATTGAATGTCACTGCATGACTGATAAAAATTACAGCATCCCATTGTGGGATGCTCCGCCCAGAGGGAGGAGCCAAGCATTCCTAACTGCATATAATCTGAGTTTTTGGGACACCAGAACAGCCTTTCCACTAGATTCCCAGAGGAACAGCTGCCTTTTCCACTGGATCTTCAGAAGACTACAGCCTTCTACAGGATCACTGCTCCAACAGAACCACATCTGTCATTCCAGGAGGACTGCAGCCACAATTGCAATTGGACTGCTACCAACACCCTGACCAACAGTGTCAGGTTGTATTCTGACTTTGTCAGTGGTTCTTTTCTTTTGTATTATTGCATGTATTTTGGTTTTTTTTCCCCTTTTCCTAATAAATTGTATTTCTGACTTGTATTTCTCCTGTGCTACAAGATCTGCATTAAGCAAGCATTCCTGAGAGACATTTCTGCCACCAGCTAGCTCTGTGATGGTTTTATTTTTGATTGAAAATTGGCTATTGGTATTGACACCTGGCACCACATGACTTATGCCTAATAAATCACAGAGAAAACATAAGGAAAGCACTAAAGTTTAGCACCTGAATCACTGACAGCACTCAAGATATCACTCTGTTGAAGTGTTAAGAACCAGCTAAGTGCAGCTTAAGGCCCTGATCATATAAATTCTTTTACTCCCACCACACAGAAACTTATCAGTCATTCTGTACTGTGCCTCCATTTTCCAGCCAGACATAAAGGAAAAGCATGAAGAAACCACCAGGAAAAAAAAACCAAGCCAGTATCACATGTCTCCAATTTTGCTTTCCTGCTAAACTCCCTTCATGCCCCTCCCTAGGTTATCTATTTGCTGTTGCGTGGGTGAATTGCACTGCAGAGCTGATGAGAACAAAAAGTCTTAATATGGCATTCTGTACAGTTTGTCCCTACAGTTTTCAAGGAGCTAGAAAGGATTGACCAGAGTGTTTATGCAAGACTGGTAAAGTACTTTCATCTCAGTGTGTGTAACAATGTTTGCATAAACATTTTACCTCTCAAAAGTAGAAGAAGGTGAGCCCCTCTCCAGCCCAAGCACAGTTGTGTTTCCATGCTTATTTTCAATTGTGTATTTTACAAGATCATTAGCAGGCAATGCACAGAAATAATTAATGACCTTATTATGAAATTCAGTTTTAGTAACTAAGTTCATGACAAAAATTTTACTTTTGTTTAGGAGCTAGACATATATTATTTCTGTTTGAATTGGATAAAGGCAAGGTTGGAACTGGACAATCTTTGACGTCCCTTCCAACCCAAACCATTCTGTGACTATGAAGTGTTTCAGCAGCAGAAATACTTCACGGTATTTTCATTTTTTCCTTTTAGGAAATTAAAATGTTATAAACATTTGAAATTAATTCCCCTCACTGGATGCAGAATACAGGACATCATCCTGTAAGTTTTAAAATAAAAGTCACTTTTGAGTATATTGTAGCACAACTGTGCTCATTTCATGCTGTATTGAACAATGGCTCATATAATAGTATAGCAAGTAAAAGATTACTTCTTTTTAGTATCCAGTTGATCTAGAGATATTGCAAATGGATTAAGCTGGTTTAGATTTATACCAAAATAATAAAGTACCTGACATGAATTCAGTGTTATAGAAGCTCCAGCCAAATCTTCTGGTGTTAATTAGACACAATCAGTTAAATACATCTTTGTAATTACATCTAAAATTAGCTCAGACCCTGCAGGGAGTCTTGTAAACTTGTCACTGTGTCAAGTCGAAAACATTTATAGCATTCAGAATTTCACTCAAATCTTCTCTGATTATTTTAGGAATGTGAGATTTGAACACAAGAGCAGAATGGACTCAATCTGAACACCTGCCAAATTCCAGTTCTCAAGATCTTCATCAATATAAAAATTATTTTAGAAAAACAGTTCAGAATATCAAGCAGACAGGATGTTTGCTCCTTCCAATAACTCTGCAGTGGACCCAATTTTAAGCTGAGATACCTACTGGAGACCAGTATACTGAAATAATATTACAATTCCATTTATCTGTAATGTTTGGAAGGTACACAGGCATTGTTAGAAATCACTGCAAACTACTCTTCTAAGCTGGCAAGAAAAGAGAGCACAATTTTGATTAGACCATGTGAAACTTTTTCCAATTCACACTTAAACTTTGTTTTCTGACATGCAGATGCTAGAGACTGCCAGCACAGTAGGGAAAAGCAATTAAAAGGAGTTCTCTTACTTTTAGCAATAACTGCACAGTTATTCATACATGAATTTACATGAGCAGGTAAATAGAGTATATTTGCAACAGCAGCTTCAACCTTCAGAAACAAATAAAAGGTGTGTGCAGAAAAGAGAACGGCTAAGTGATTTTATTACTACTTATTCATATTACAGTATGTTCTTCTTCATGCCTAATACCAAGGTTAATTGTATTATTGAAATGTGTGCAGCATTTTAGTAACTGTTTACATCTGTAGGTCCAAGATAGCCAGAATATTCTCCTGGGACAAAATATAAATGTGACTTTAGTTAGACAACTTTCTCTCCCTGAGCACTTTCATTTTCTAATTGAGATGAATAGCGGTGGATCACTGAAATCTGCTTAACAACACTGTAGTATATTAAAGGAGGAAAAAAAAGGAAATAATTTAATCTTGATTTTAACATTGATTTCTTGAGGAAATTACAAAATTTGTATCTACAATATAAATGAAAAAAGAGGGGTTTTTCACTGTACCATCTACTTTTGTTGCAAGCCAGCCCTGCAGATGGGTTTCATACTGCAGGCATGATTGCACATAACTGTCAGAAATGGACTGTGAAGTACATTTTACAGCAGGTAACAGAAAAGAAGAGGGGTAAGATAAGCTATTTAGAGATCATAGGCATGACAAAATTTGTGTGACAAGTGTTCATCTGAGTTATCTAATTCACTCCACCATGTTGGTTCAAGAAATGCATCTTTACTCAATATAAACATATGCAAGGGAGTTTGAAATTAAACAATTTCATGTACCTTTGCATAGAAATGAAAACAGGAGGAAAAACTTCCTAATTCAAAGCTAGCAAGTGCTCTCAGCATTGCAACATAGCCAAGTTTAGAAGAAATGTAACACCGACAGTATCAACAGAACTGCTAAGGCACAGGTGGTGAGCAATTTTTCTAATAGGAAGAAAAGTAGCAATCAGTACAGCAGAAATCAAAATCAGATTTCTGCAATAATTAGCTGGAAAGCTGGTAGGTGTCTGTATGTGGTTTATAACTTTGTCACCTGGGACACTGTATGTCTAATAAATATACTGAATTAAAAGTTCATCAAAATATTTGTCTATCTTAAAACAGAAGATGCCAGCCTTGGAGGCTTTAGACAGAAATTTTACTGGCAGCTTTCTAGAATCTTGACACAAGTGAATGAAGTCAAACCAGAGGAAAAAAGCAACAGCTGAGCTTTCTGTTTAAGCAGCAGCAAGCTTACTGACCTTGCAAAATGTCAGTAAGTGCAGAGATTACTTCATGCACTAGTAGTCCCATAATTTTGTCTTCACTCCCTTCTTGCTAAAGTTCACACTCCTCTTAATGCCCTCCCAAGATCACACGTGCATGACCTAAGGGGCTGCAGTCACAGACATGCCAGGACAGACCTACAGCTGTCATGGAAGCTACAGTGAATACTCTCATTGCATTTGTTACTGTTAAGAGATCTGAGTTCACCATAAGAAATCTGTATCAGAGAAGGGCTTAGCTTGCACAGTGACAGCCTCACCCAACATCCAACCGTTCTGACAGCAGGCAACAGCAAATGCCTGAGAAAGATTGTAGGAAAACAAAGGTATTTATCCTTCCCCATATAGTCATTTGGTCACACAAATCACTTGCAAGAAATTCATACAGTCACAGAAAGACTTGGGTTGGAAAGGACCTGAAAGGTCATCTAGCGATCTTCATTCATAAATTCTGGGGTTTGAGGTAATATCTTTATCATTTATCAGCTCTTTTACAACAGGTCAACAGCTCTTTTTCATCTACAAAGCTTTCTACTTGCTTTTCTGCATCCAGGTAAACACTGGTCTTTACAACACATTGCAGCAGAGCTCCCCAGTTTCAATACATAAGGCACAAAGAAATTTCTCTGCTTTTTTTAATCTATCTCTTTGTAGCTCTGTTTTATAACCCTGATTTCTTGGAAGAAAAACTAATACTTGAATGACAAATCCTAAAGGAATTTTTCCTCTTCAACTTTTCCATGCATTCTTATCACCCTTCCCTTCTGTCCTCCCTTTTCCAGACAGAAAATTCCTGGCCTTTTGCTCTTCCTTTCATTCCCATGGTACTTAAATGGTCTTTTGTGTCCCTGACACATGGAGTAAGGAGGTCCTATCTGTATTGTAGCACAGGATTCTTAGTTAAGATGGTAAGCTCAGAGGAAATTAGGCACAATTTCACTAGCACCCCATATCCTTTTGTTGGAAGTATCTCTAGGGTGTAACCATTGAGGGTTTGCTCAAATAAAAGTTTTCTAATTAAGCAAACGCTGGGCCTGCAGTACCTTCAGGGCTGGACAGTGTCTTTACCTGCTATGCAGGGTAAATTTTAACTTTTCAGCACAGACAGAACAAACATGAGTGGCAGGTGACCATCCAGTAACAGTGTTGCTTGTTAACTTTCCATGATTTTTCATTTCATGGAGTTATCATCCTGAGACCAGTGGTGAAGAAAATGCTTGGGATGATGTTTATTCCTAAGCACACAGGAACTAGGCAGTCTTCATTTTCCCTCTTACATATTCAGCTCTTCCCTGTGCTCCATCCTTTGGCAAATCAGAGCACAGTCCACTCCACACGGAGGAATGCACTCCTCTGTGCTCAGCAGGACCTACCTCCAGGGTCACTCACAGCAGGCATTCATAAGCAGTTACCTTGGCAAGGGACAGAGGAAACATTCTGACAAAAAATGGAAAGAATCATTTCCTCTAACAGCTCAGCTTCGGACAGCCTAAGTGTGTTTTCTTATCACTGGCAATTTTCTACTAAATATAAATCTCACGGTGCATATTCTGTACTGACTAGATTGAAAAGCTACAGACAGAATGCACCCACCCACCACATTCAGGTGGATCTCTTGGTTGTCACACTGGAGTGGACTGTCCTTGAAAATCAGTTGGGTCTTTAGGGATTTTATTCCAATCTCCCCATGGATCTTTAATGGACACTTGAGATACCTTTAGGGATTCAGACTCCATTAGAGAAACATTTCTCCCCCCTTTTCCAATCTTTGTTTGAAACACCTGAGTGTAAAGACTTATTTTTGCAGTGTTTCAAAGGATTGGATTGTCACAAACCCTGCTCCAGTACCCAGCAATAAGGAGGTGGGAGTGTGGAATGCCAGATCAGAATATTGATCTCTCTAAACCTCTGCCCTTTCTCTGATTAACATCAGATTTTTGTTTGTCTGTGTGAAAACTTCCCTACCTGGATTTCTATGGGTTTTTTTATCCACTAACTGGTAAGTGAGGTATACGCTAATCAATTGCTGCTTACAGCAAACAAAAAATATTTTCACCCTCAACTCTTTCAACCCTCTCACTACTGGACTGATTTTTAAATATATATTCTTTTATATTTGATGCTAGTATTCATTAATTTTCCGTACACATACTTCATTCTAGATTTCACTTAAATTTAATTGCAGAATATCATATAAAAGGAAAATACTTTTTTTCCCTGATGGTTCTGGAAGTAATCCTACCACTAAGCTAGTAAAAATTAGTGAATCTCCTATTCAGATAAAAGTTAACCTCATAATAGAAAATGGTAAAAAATTTCTATCTTAAACCAAAAGTATACGGAGGCAATCACTGTTTCAGCAACATATTTCTTTTCAGGAAATTCAATCTGATTATCAATGGAAATATAACAGATCACAGCCCTTTTTATCCACCCCAATAAAGCCTTTTCATTCTTTCCATTTTAGAAAGAAACAGAAGCTCTGGAAATACACAACAGTTTAGGCTAAGAAATTTGAGAAAAAAAACACAAAAGGACATGAAATTTTAACATAGAATTTACAGTCTATCATTTGCACCACTGAGTGTGCCATTTCTATCAGATGAGTCACCACAAAGTGACTCAGAAATGGACTGTGTTCAGTTCAGCTCACTTTAGTACAGTTAATTTTTGTAAACGAAGATCACATTATATTAAGAAACCAGGAAGGCAGGTCACTGGTAAAGATCATATACAATAATATTTGGCATCACTTCAGGAAGGACTACCAGAGTCAACCTGAAGTTTACAAGCTTTATTTTTTGTTTTGAAAATCCTGGGGACATAATGCCACAATGTAGCAATACAGATGGAATTAGCAAAAACTAAGCTTATGAACTGCAACAAAGTACAGTCTATGCAATATTTCTGCCAGAGATCAAAGGATATTTGTGGTGTACCACAGGACTAAAAAGAAATTAGTGTTCCTGGGATATTGTCTACATCAGATGCTTAAATTTGTCCAGAAAAGCAGAACGTTCTTTGCATGACAAGAATTCATAGGCATTCATCACAGCTATGCTGTTTTATTCCAAATAAAGCATAATATTCCTCAAGGAATATTAAGGGCCTATAAACCTAGAGCATTTTCTCTAAGTTTAATAATTCATAGAATCACAGAATCACACAGAATCACAGAATCTCTAGGTTGGAAGATAGCTTCAAGATCATGGAGTCCAACCCATGCCCCAACACCTCAACTAAACCATGGCACTGAATGCCACATCCAGTCTCTTGTTAAACACATCCAGGGATGGTGACTCCACCACTTCCTCGGGCAGACCACTCCAGTACTTTATCACTCTTTCTGTAAAAACTTTTTCCTAATATCCAACCTATATTTCCATTGGCACAGCTTAAGGCTGTGTCCTTGTTCTGTCAGTGCTGCCGGGAGAAAGAGACCAACCCCACCTGACTACAGCCACCTTTCAGGGAGTTGCAGAGAGTGATAAGGTCACCCCCTGAGTCTCCTTTTCTCCAGGCTAAACACCCCCAGCTCCCTCAGTCGTTCCTCACAGGGTTTGTGCTCCAAGCCCCTCTCCAGCCTCGTTGCCTCCTCTGGACACACTCCAGCATCTCAATGTCCTTCCCAAACTGAGGGCCCAGAACTGGACACAGCACTCAAGGTGCGGCCTCACCAGTGCCCAGTACAGGGGAAGAGTGACCTCCCTGCTCCTGCTGGCCACACCATCCCTGACACAGCCCAGGATGCCCTTGGCCTCCTTGGCCACCAGGGCACTCTGCTGGCTCATGTCCAGCTGGCTGCCAACCAGCACACCCAGGTCCCTTTCTGCCTGGGCACTGTCCAGCCACACCATCCCCAGCCTATAATGCTGCAGGGGGGTGTTGTGGCCAAAATGCAGGAACCAGCACCCTGCCCACCCATCCAACCATTCCAGGTCTCTCTGCAGAGCCCTCCTACCTTCCAGCAGATTGACACATGCTCCCAACTTAGTGTCAGCCCCAAATTTACTAATGAAGGACTCAATCCTCTCATCCATATCATCAGTAAAGATCTTGAACAGAGCTGGCCCCAGCACAGACCCCTGAGGGACACCACTGGTGACTGGTCCCAGCTGGATGCAGCGTTGTTCACCACCACTCTCTGGCCCAACCATCCAGCCAGTTCTGAACCCAGCAAAGAGTGCTCCTGTCCAAGCCAGGGGCTGCAGCTTTTCCAGGAGTGTGCTCTGGGAGACATTGCCAAAGGCCCTGCTGAAGTCCAAACAGACAACATCCACAGCCTTTCCCACATGTAAGAGGTCACATTTCTGAGAACATTCTAGTGTACCTTCTGCAGCAACAAGAACCCTCCTCCTTAGAAGTTTAAAGTGAGAGGACAGTAATTGCTTATACCTGCCCAGCATTTGACAATATCAGCAGTAATACATATAAAAACTGCACAATCCAGAGAAAAGCTTTTTTAGCACTGAGGTGTACACAGAGTCTCCTATCTCATAATTGACCTTTTTAAAAGCCTGAAACAGACAATAGTCCTTGAAAAGCATAGGACTGTAATCCTCACCCTGCATGAGTTCTTAGGACCAGGAGGGTCACCTGGTCATACGAGGAGATCAGGCTGGTCAAACACAACCTACACCTCCTAAATCCCTGCTGGCTGGGTCTGACACCCTGGGCAGCCTGTAAGTGCTGTGTGATGACACTGAACATAAACTGCTCCATAACCTTGCCAGGTACTGAGGTCAGGCTAACTGGCCTATGATTACCAGGATCCTCCTTCCCACCCTTTTTGTGAATGGGCATCACATTGTCCAGCTTCCAGTCCTCTGGAACCTCCCCTGTGAGCCAGGACTGCAGGTAAATGATGGGGAGCAGCTTCCTCATCTGCCAGCTCCCTCATCACCCCGGGATGGTTCCCATCTGATCCCATGGATTTATGAACATCCAAGTGACTCCGCAGTTCTGACTGCCTCCTCCTGGATAACAGGGGCACCATTCTGCTCCCTGACACCATCTGCCAGCCCAGGAGGACAGCTGTCCTGAGGACAAGCCATCTTCCCACTAAAGACTGAGGCAAAGAAGGTGTTAAGCACTTGCACCTTCACCTCATCTGCAGTTCCCAGAGCTAGGTCCAGTACATCACTTATGTCAATGTTTAAGAGATCAGGAACATAGGAAAACAGAAACTTGCAAGAAAGGGATCTGTGACACATTAGAATAATAAATTTTTTCCCAATTGTTGCAAAAAAATGCATATTAAATTAAGGCTATTTTTGATTATTTATAATCTCATTCTTCCCAGAAAATGTCCTCCTTTTAAATGAGACCATTTAGGGAAAAACTGGTGTCTCATTGTTTTATGGACCACATGGATTCAGTAACCACTTCTGTGAGCCCTAAGAGGTAAAAAGGAAGATTTGCAATGGTGAGGATCACTTGCTGAGTTTAGATAAAGTACAGCTTTAGATTTAAGAAGATTTAGTGAGAAAATGGAACCAACCACAAAATGTCAGATGAACGGTCTGTCTGGGTCAGTATACTGTATTCAGTAACACCAGTAGAGGATTCCTAAGAAAAAGTAGAAAGAAAATGAGAAATATATTTCCCGAATTGACACCTAGCTTTTAGGTTTTTTATTCTAAAATTTCCTGACCACAGTTGAAATCTTTCTTTTAATATCCGAGGTAATTTTTTCTTCTATTAATGTAGCCAATCAGTTCTGAACACCAGAAATCTTTTAATATCTGCAATAGCCTGTGGCAAGGAATTACATAGCTTAGCTCTGTGTATGTTTTTGGTTTTTTTCTCTGTTTATTTTCAACCTGCCATAAGCAATTTCAACACATGTACATCAGTTTTAGAGTAGCTATGGGGAACAGTCATGACAGCTTATTTTTTTTTCTTTTTTTTTGCCAAAATTTACTTCTATTTTATGCATTCTTGAATTTACCAGCACAGAATGCAGCAGCACAGGATGGTTTCCAGAGTCTTTGAAATGCCCATGTTTTGTTATTTCTCTGATAATATATTGTTCTGAGTTGTCACATCAGTACCATACAAAGAGTCCCCTACCTTAGATGCTGTTGAATGGCAAGTCAGCTTTGAATGGATTGTCTTTGCAGCATCACCTTAAGCCATCACATTTTCTACCACACTTCTGTCACCCAAGATCTCCTTTGTTGAACTGCTTTTCACGTAGTCTCTTCTGACTCATGTATGTGAGTTTTTGTAAGGCATTGATGAGATCCACCTCAGCTATATAAATTACCTTCTCTTTTGTTTTTTGCCAACATTCACCTCTTTTATTTTCTTATATTATAAATGTGCATTTTCCTAAAATTAACATTTTATTATCTGCTTCAGCTACTGTGAGCACCTCTTTCATCATTTCAGTACTACCTTCAGATTTCATTAAACTATTATCAATACCCTCTCTGAGTGCTTACATAGAGAGACATTTAATAAAACTGTTTCTAATACTAATTTCCAGACAGACTGATGTTACTTGTTGCCTGTTACATTAACTGTTCTGGCTAGGTTATTACTGTAGCCCTATTCAAGCTAGTTCATACTCAGATTCAGCTAGAATTTTATAGGAATTTCAATAAAATACGAAGCAGTGATTTTTTTTTTATCCCTACCTTCTCTCCATCTTTTATATTTTTTATCAGTAAGTAATAGAATTTCTATTGGCAAGGTACAATTATATTTATGAAAATATGCAAAACAATGGTTATTTCTAGTTTACAGAAGAACTATTAGACATATCTTCTGATATTTTTTCACATGCTGAAATACACTGAAAATCAGTACCACAGAAAATTTATTGGAAGGTAAGGTATCATTCCTGTCTAGATCTTGGAATATCTTGCCTGAGCCTAAATGTTAGATCAACTAAACATAAATCAGGCTTAAAGCTAACTTAGTTGAAGGAATATATACTATTGACAAACAGCCTTAGGCATCAATTGCAAATTAATTGCAATTTCACATTTATCTCCCAACAAATAAACTGATACAGAACAGAATTGAACCATAGTAGGTGACCTGTGTGGCTTTGAACCCATTTCATGGCAGTAGTTTAAAATTGTGTTGTAATTGTAATAATGTTACCAGTTACTCTTTCTCCTTTCTCATCTCTGGTACATAGATACCTGGTCCTTCCCTTCCTCTCCTAGGATCAACCATCTGATTCGTGCACTCTTGGATCAGACACACACCAGCTGCCTGATGTCCTTTTATCTGAATTCTCTTCTTTCCCAGCAGACTGGTTCAGTCAACCTGTTTAGTGGAAGGGAACCCACCACCACTCATAAATCATCTAATTTTCTTTTCAGTTTTGATCCCATATACCAGATTCCACTGTCTTCCAATACCTGGTTTCCTCATTTGTACATAGTCATATAATACCTCTTTCTACCTTCAGAGTGGATGTTCACACAAACCAGAATTATCTACAGGGAATTTTGCATAAAAAGTTTCCACTCACTGTTGATAGCTCAGAAGTTCTCAGGACCCTTCAGAGCATCAAACTGATGACTAAGTATATGAAAAAAAATCATGGGGATTTGAGTCATCAGGGCAGTAGAATGAGATGGTGATTGCAGACCAGTTAGGTATCAATCCTCATCTCTAACCCTACACTCCACACTAGTCCCTCAATCCAATTCTTTCACTAATCCCTGAAGCAAGGCTCCTACATCTTGGAACTCCTAAACCATATTCCCATGCACTAACCTCCTAGTTCTGACCCAGTTCTGACCCAATTCTGACCCAGTAACACTAACTCCAGCCTGTTTGGCCATTGGGAGGCAGAAGATGTGCAGGGATTTTCAGGTCATGGGGAAATCCCTGCTGCCTAATTAATCTTTACACAAAATGGCCTTATTCTCTTCGGATGTGTGATGTAGGGTTCAGGCCACTTTTCCTACATTGCAGAAAAAGTGGGATCCCAGCGCGTAATTTCTCAAACTGAAGTGAATGTTTCCAGATCCCTTAGCTTTCAGTCTGTCACATGGGACTATACTATCTTTGCTTATTCACTGTTGATGGAAAAGAAGGCTGAGCTCAGTGTTACAGAAAAAGCAATATGTTTGGGAAATAGCTGCTAATCCCTCTATAATACACTCAGCTTGCAGTCAGTGATTAACACAGACATGGATGAAGTGATCTCTAATGTTATATATTAAATTCATATAGCTTTTTAAATTTTTTTACACCTATATATGGTCCGACTTGTGATGTGAAATTATTAGAAAGAAATTGTTGTTTTTTCCACACCTCTGCATCTACTTCAATGTCAAAAAATATTCTTTTCCCCTTCTAAGGGATTTGAACTTCAAAGCATAATTTCAAAATATAACTAAGTTAATCGACAATGGTCTTAACACAGTAAGCTACCTAAGTCAAGAAATAGCCCAGTCATGGGAGATCTGTCAAGAGAGCAGGTCAAGAGTCCTCATAGAAATTTGACATTCTTGTTATTAAAAGTAATAAGCAAATTTTTTCTTCTTTTTTTTTTTATTTTTTTTTAATCCACTGGATCATTAATCCAAGCAGAATTTATAATACTGGTCCTGCAACTCTAAGTGTATGTTCTTTCAGTGGCTACAGCTTTAAAAGACAAGAAAAATCTGAAGGGGCTGTAGGAGATATGGTACTTAGGGACATGGTTTAGTGGTGAAACTGGAAGGTCTGGTTAAAGGGTTACATTCAATGATCTTACAGGTATTTTCCAACTTAAACAATTCTATGTTCTCACTAGCAAAGTTAGATTATTTTCATAGTAGCTTTCATATTGATTTTAAGAGTTGCAGGGCTCACAGGGGAAATTTTCAGATATTCTGCAGAAGATGGATTTGGAAAATATGGCATTTTGTCTAAGCTGTTTACTAAAAATCTCTAGCATGTCATGACACAGAACAATGCTGTGAAATTCAGCAGCATTTGTGGCTTGCTATAGCTCCTCAGGGTCACAGGTCCCACATGCTCCTTAAACACTTGACTGAATTTGACAACAGATATATCCAAATATTGTCCCAGAACTTCTCAGGTGTTACTCCTGGCTGCATCAAATACTTGAGATTAATGATACAATAAATGAGAGGAAAGCTCTCATCTCTCATACAGGAAACAACATAATGCAAATGCAAATGAGCCATACAATTAGAAGAGGCAAGCGGACAGATGGAAATCAGGCTACAAGTCAGAGAAGAATCAAAGACTTCAGTCTGAAAGGACTAAAGTCACTAAAATATTTGAAAAATTGTGCATAGGCTTTGAGAATGGTAATAAAAGAGGGAACAGTTTGATCAGGCAGGGAACATACCAAGGACAAAATGAGGGACATTAAGAGGGATGTTGTGTATTTAATGTCACAGATGACTGTTGGTAGAGGATACTACGAATTGCAATCCTGACTGGAAGATAGGAACAGACTTTTTTGAGAAGGTATACCTAGGTAATGAGACCACCAATAGGAGTAGTCAAGGATACAAATATTTGTAGTAGGTTACCTGAGAATGCAGATGGACTTGGAGTTATTGGAGTGAAACTGAATATTTTTCAAAAACATGTGGTCCTGTCTTGGAGGGAGCTCATCTCCTTTCTTGAGTGAATTCATGGGTAGAACCCAGTCATTTGAGATATTCTGATAAAGAACAGATCAGTTAATCACAACTCTTCCATCTGGCCTACTGGTTATTAGGAAGAAAAAAACTGAATGAACAGTGCCAGCAAGAATTTAGGCTTTTTTTTCCAAAGCATTACAAGAATAGCAAAAGGCTGAAGCATACTTAGAAAGAAAAAAAGTCTTCTAAATGGCTCATTGGGAACATCAGTTAACACCACCCACTAAACATGCTTTTGGCTTTATTCATAAAAGCACCACCAATTAGATTTTAACAGCAATATGGAGTATTACCGAAATATTACCATCTAATAAATACTGATCA
>NW_005054304.1:15232881-15249950 GCF_000277835.1 Geospiza fortis
TATTAGCACTACTTCCTCCCAGCTAAAACATCAAACATCTTTTACTTAATTTCATTTGCTTCAGACAGCAGTAAGTGTCAGCATCTTAATTAATTTATCCTTTTCTTTGTCCAATTTCAAATTGTTCTTTCTTCCCACAAATTAACACCATATCATCCTAACTACACTTGTCGTTAAATCTCAGAACAGCAATGCACGCAGCCATGGAGTGCTAAAGACAGAAAGTGTGGGAGAAGACTCAAAAAACTACCACAACACCAAAACACCAAAATTTCATTCTTTCACAGTCTCTCTAGGCCACCTGTCAACCACTGTCAATTTTCTCCCTTATATCAGGTCAGTTTTAGATCCAAAGATTGTTTTGGTTCTTGAAGTCTTAAAGGCACAAATATGTAGTTAGCATTAGTGTCATGGACTGATGATAGAATTGAAATTGTAGTTTATTTGAACTCTAGATGAGGCCAAAAATTATTTTGTTAAAAACCTTTTTTTCACTTTGTTGAAGGTGACGTTTACTCCAAGAACCACCATGTAAATATGTTTTGAGTTTTTCAGCAAGTGACATCTTTAGAGGAACTATTCTGTGTATGAAATGTTTCAGTCTTGACACTTGCAAGGGTTCAGTTGTATGCTTACTTAAAAGAAAGAAAAATCCCTAGTGCTGCTACAGACTAGGCCTGAAGCAGGGGAAAAAAACGGATTACTGAGTAACAGCACTCATTTTTTCCTTCCTATTCTAACATAAACTCATTTCTTTAAAAAAAAATGTTTGTTTGTTTAAAATCTGTTATCAAACCTAAATACCTGTAAATGCATGAAACGTTAGAAATTGCTGTTAGTCTTTGAGGGATTGTCAAGGGTGGTAAAGACTTACTCCTCTCAATGGATAGGTACAAAATTACTGTCTGCAGTTGGGATTACACAGGATAAAACAAGACAGCTAACTAAGCTAACTTTCTTGATTTGAAAGAAAGTCAGTTCTAACAATAAACAAGTTCTCACATGTAGGCAGCATGGCAAATACAAGGTGAGCAGTGTCACTTATGAATGGGAATATACAAATTCTTCAAAACCCTTTTTGTCTTCAAGATAGTGATCATGCACAGTAATTTGTTGAGAACACAGATTAGGCACAAGAACAAGAAGGTGTCAGAAGAAACAAGGTGCATCTTTCATGAACTTTGCATAGCTTTCTGTGCATCCACATCACTTTCTAGAACACCAGTCCTCAGTTTTGCATAGAATTATGTATGTAACTAGGTGTTTTACCAAATCTTATCACATGTTTTCCTTCCTTCTCAGTCACGTTCTAGTCTAGGGAGCAAACACCTCAAAAGATGTATTCTCCAACTACCAAAATATCTACTCAATACATCCAGGGCTGACCATTCTCTTCCATGACCTCAACATATACTAAGCCCCTAACCTGTTCCATTGCAACCTCTTCCATCCCAAGCAACACTTGCTTCTGTGATACATATTAAATTGAGCATTTAATGAAATACAGAGATGAACACTGAGGTGTCTGACACAGATCATTCAAACAAGTGCTCTTATCTCTGGGCCACAAGCCCATCCTGTTCCAGCTTTGCTTTTTCTTCAGTCCTTTAGTGGACACTGGCCCAGTTTCAACAGAAGAGTGGAAGTCCAGAGCAGCATCATGATCCAGGCCCTTAGGAAACTGGAGATAGGCTCAACTCACTACAGCTCCCAGCATGATACCGTATTGCACACTGTGTAGATTAGGACTCATAGCCAGCTGGCTAGTACATGATCAGGATTAACGGCAATGAGACCGACTGAAAGGCATAAATTCTGTTACAGAATTAGAAATCAGAAACATTGTTTATCATGCACTAGCTCTTAGGATAATATTCTGGGTTGTAGATCAAGTAGAAAAGGTTATTCTTCTGATGTTATAAAGCAGAAATTCCTATAGAGACATAATTCCACACACTCCCTACTGACAGCTCTTAGAATTAATTTTATGCCTTCCCTGCTCTTATCAACAACTTTCTAGACCTATTTGTATTTTTAACCACAAATCACATTTGCATTTGATGCGAATGATATGTGCATCATGTAGCTGCTTTTGTTGACCCTTATAATAATGTCATGGAAATGCACAAGAAATCTTTAAAATCACACCGGCAGTAATTTTGGATTAGTGACAGCAGGAGTCTCCTAGTCTTCTCACCTGGAGAAGCAGAAGAAATAACCACCTTATCTATACTAGTGTAAAGAGCATTACAAATGCAGTACCTTTTGTTACTGAAACTACTTCTAAATCTAGTCAATCCAATATTGAAGCATTGTAGAAATTACCAGATACACTCACTTTAAAAAGCTCATCGTCTATTGCCTCTGACCCTTCAAAAATGAGTAAATAAAACTGAGACACAGATGCAGATATAAATTAAGAGACCAATTAAATTTTTACAGCACCTAAAAGGTGAGAAGAGATAAATTGAATTCAGATACCCTTTGAATGGAAAATAAAAATGTTCCCATTCAGGGAATATCTACATTCAATATTTTTTTAAGAATAAAACCCATAACTAATCATCATAAAAAGAATAACAAGATGTTATAAAGTAAACTGAACAGAAAGGTCTCAGCACCAGAAAGGAGACACTTCTGGTGCAATTTTTGCAGAAAAATCTGTAGAATAAGAAAGGATTCAGTTAATAAATTATATTTAAATTTCACTTAGTTTTTCCCTTTAAGAGACAAAAATGCGAGCACTGTGTACCCATCAGACAAAACCAGCTAGTGCATGTGAGCATTCAGTTCATGCAGAGAATGACTTTTGTCTGCAGCAGGCTTGGCAATACAGTGCACATCACACTCTATTCTAGGAACTGCTACAATAGATACTCCATGCTCTCCCTTGGAAGGAAACCAAGACGCATAAAGAGATGGTGCTGATGTAGCTGTTTTAACAGAACACATCAGGAATCGTGTTTTTTTGGTTTAGGTTTTTTTTTTTTAGTAGCTTGGCTTTGATACTGAGCATAGACAAAGAAAAGAGAAGTAAGTGGTGAAGTTTTCATTACTACACTGGGCTCCCAGCTCTGCCTAGTCAACAAATTTGGGGCCACTCTATTCTTACATACTTGCTTAATGTGGATTGTTTATACTCTTGCCCCTCTTCTTGAACACCAGTTGCTCAGCTGATACTCATTTACCTCCCTGACAGCTCTTACATTGCTCACCCTTTTCCACTGGAGATATTACCATTTCTTACCTCCAGAGCAGAGCTAAGGACGTATCAAGGCTTCCGCTGCCAAAGCAGTAAAACTCATCCTGATGTTTGCCACAATAAGAGCTGGATGCAAATTACAGACAGTTATTCTGCTGTAGTTTATTCCAAAGGAACTACATGAAAAATGGTATTGAACAGAAAAGAAAACTAGGAAAAGAAAAGAAACTAGGTCTTATAATAATGGTGTACTCTCAAGAGCTTAGGGCACTCAGGAATCAGAAGACCACTGATTGCAGCTATTTTTCTTTTCACTTATTCCTCACAACCATCTTCTATCCATCCTTATAGCTGTTCAGAAAGCTGTGGTGTAGAGTGTGGATTGGTGCCAAGGGTTAAGCAGAACACATAAGGTAGTACCTCTGAATTATCTCCAGCTGTGATTCTTTAACTCCTTAGCAGCACTGACAGCTGTCTTGTGCTGTGGTTCAAGTTCCCATCTCTTTTTCAAGTTCGTATTTACTGGGAACTTCTCAGCCAATCAACTCAAGGAATGAAAGCTGTGAAAAGCTTCTCACTTTAGCCCACTGTGTTGTTTCCATTGGCCAACAATGACAGGGATGGAAATCAATTTAAATTCTGTTTATTTCTTAAATTATAAAGAGGTATCTTATTGTCAGTTCCACTTTCATTCCAAGTTTCCAAATCCTGCCTCGATATTTGTTGTTAGTTGTGTTTCGAGTCTTACAAGAATTTCTGCAAGTAGTTGAGTAAGCTGTTTGCAGAGATCCCCACCCAACAAACTAAACAGAAGTGATCATCTTTGGTGCTGAATTAAGGGTCAATTCTAACAATGTATTTGATAACTTATAACCATAGCATGGCAGAAACAAGGTGAACAGCTACCATCAGTTCATCCCCTTGAAGAAAAAGAGCTTCATAAATTATTCTTCAACTC
This sequence comes from Geospiza fortis, assembly GCF_000277835.1. NCBI lineage: Eukaryota > Metazoa > Chordata > Aves > Passeriformes > Thraupidae > Geospiza > Geospiza fortis. The sequence continues at coordinate 15,237,042 of NW_005054304.1, forward strand.
CTATCGTCAAACCAGTAAACTTTATTAATAATTTATACAGCTATGTATGGTTGCCATAGTTGGTAGTTCAGCATGACTTCATTTGCACTGGTTACCAAATATTAAATATTTTTTTTTCTGTCCAGTAGTTTAAATCATTGCTTTTCTGCACTGCCCTCTATTCCTCCCTAATTATGTATCTGTGGAGACAGAAATGCAGCTCCCATTTGATCCTGTGATATCCTGTGTTTGGTCTGTAATGTGTGACTTCAAATGCAAGACACAAGCTCTTTTCTTTTTTAATCTTCTGAAATTTTTTATCTTGAACATGAAAGGGAGCAAACCACTGCCCAAGCAATCAATGACTGCTAAAAGACTAAGGTCCTGTTATCTTGAAGGGGCACATACATGGAGAAGTGCTATTCCTGAAAAGATACTTCTTCCCAAAAATGTTGAAAGATTCTGTATTCTAAAAAATTGTAAAAATTCTTTAAATGCAAATTTTTTTAGTCTATAAGAAATTATTATAACTTTAAAAAATTCACATTTAAAAGAGGTTTTACTTTAATTTCCTGACATTTTCATTTAAGAAAATGCAAAGCCCTACATATTCAGTGTCAGGCTTTTTATGGTCCAGAAGTTAAGGGGGTTTACTGTTCTTCTATGATCTTTGTTCAGAGCAAACTGAAGTAAAAACTAGGCCTCACAAACAATAGAAATAGAAGTGGATTCAGATACCGTATGGATCTCATAATTGGAATTTTATGCCTTTCATGTCATGCACAGAGATGGGGAGAGAGGCCTAAGGAGAGAGAAGTGAATTGTACAACAAAAATTAAAATAAAATTTCTATCACCATTGCCACCAGCCTGGGTCTCAGTTTTCCAAGCAGATGTTTCTGTATAGTGTCCCCATTGTTTTCTAACATGGGGCTGTTCTAGGCAACAATGGTACAAGAACTGTGAGGAAGGGACAGACTTCAACACTCTACATGACAAACATGTCAGGTAAGTAACTTCAGACAAGCAAGGCAAATGTTCCCACGTGCACACAAAGATTCTTTGCTCAGCTCACAACTCTCTGTGCCATACACCTGAATCTCCTGCTCAGTCCCACAAGTTTCACAAAAAGGCTCTGGGTGCTCACTGATATTGTTGTACTTGAGTAAAACAGGCAGCTGAGTATTCTTCATACTTTTGTAAGGTAACACCATGAGGGCAAAAGACACTTCATGCTATTGAAGCACATGTCTAGCGCACAACCCTTTGGCGTGGTTTTGACAAAGGGCTGAATTAACGCTTTTTTAAAAATAAACTTTTCTGTATATGAATGATAAAAATGTTGGGACTAAGAGACAGCTGACTGATAGCATATCTACACAGAAAAAATAATGTCTGCTAAGAAAATTACAGAGGAAGAAGGAATTTACACAGCACAGTGATATCTAGCCTCCATAAAAAGTTACTACACATAACAGACTGGTAAAGTCAGAGAGGCACTCTGCTAGCTTTGGTAGAACAAACACAAGGGATGTCAGTGCAGCCAGAATGCAACATCTTGAAAAGCTTGTTTAAAGCAGTGGTTTTTTAAGTAAACATTAAATGTGGGGTGATAAAAATTCTGAAATAAAGTGACTAAAATGAAATGGATTGAGATGAAATGAGGAGCAGCGAAATGGACTGAACCTTGCCAAATTGATCCTCATTGAAATTGTAAGATGCATCCTATCAAACCCAGTGTGAGAGGGATTGGCTCCATGCCTGAGACAAGTCATTGCTTTTGTTAATGCAATGATTCATGTGTAATAATAACAACAGTGAGCACTTGCACACTGTTTACATTCATATTTTCCAAAAAGCTTTATAAACATTAGTAATTTACATCACAAAACAAGCATTCAAAGGAAGTGATTATTAGATAAATGCCTGAAGAACACAACCTAGAGGTATTTTCTTAAACCTTTTTTCATGCTTTGACTTTCACATATTTCTAACATAAATCTCTGCTGGAAAACCATTCAGATAATTACTGTGAATCACTGTTTACAAGTTTATTTTTCTACTTCAGCTGGCAAAGTAAACCATTTAAAAGACAGACTGTCTTACCCCTTTTCAAAAAATCTTCCTATGAACCAGAGGTGTTGCATTTAAGCAGCATCAAAGGACAAGCAATGGGTGACTTTGTGAAAGGTGGCTTCATTCAGAATGCTGTTGCTGTCCTAAATGGCCTATACATGTCCAAGCACAGCCATTTAGACACCACGGTAAACTTCATTAACAACAAAACAGGATGTTTCTGCTCTATGTTTCCCAGTGCTCTCAGGCAGCTATTTTCAAAATACTCATATTTAGAGAAAAAAAATACTGCCAGTTTTACAAAAGAGAATAAGTAGCTTGACTAACATTTAATAAAAGTTTGACCATTATTAATAAGAGCTTGGTGGTGGAAGGTCCTTCTTTGAAGTTAATTCTGCTACTTTTCCAGAGGCTTGCTTTAGTGGACAGCAGCTACACAGTGAGCTCTGTCCTTTGTGCTTCTATACATCCATCAGCTGCTTCTTCCTCAAGCCTAGCATCATTGCATTTCCTCAGCTCTCCTTCTCTCTCATTAGCACCAATCTTAGAGGTGTCTGGAAGGAGCTGGAAGTGCTGCCTTCAGCAAGGAAGTGCCACACATAAGTCACTGTAAGAGCAATGGGGAACCCTCCCAGGCTGCACAATTTATCCACAGATGTCCATATCAGAGATTTTGAAAGGAATTATTAGGGTGTGTTTTCCCAAGGTGTAAAAACAGACTAACAAAACGAGAACATTTCATGAACTGCCAAAAATGCAGTACTCTCTTCCAAGAAGACCCTGTACCTCAAATTTAGATGCTTTTGAGATTATCTGAATAACTGCTAATGACTTTGTTAATTCCAGGATCATACACAAACAAGAACTCCTGAGCAGCTTCTTACGGAGTTTTGATAGCTTCCACTGGACTAGCTGGGCTGATAAAGGGCTCACTTCAGCTGCTCTAAATCAAAATTCAGATCCAAAGGCCTGAAATGAATGCCATTACTGAACTGCAAATACTGTCACTCTCCTGAAAATATCACTAACTCTTATTAATGTTTGAAAATACATAATTTCCCCTCTTCAGTGTTTTCCATTGACTCCCCCAACATCTCTTGCAAAATGTCAGCATTCTTCTTCAATGACAGCTTATATTTTTTACAGTGTTTGATGTCTTATTGCTGTATTACTTAATTGATTGTTTTCTGAAAAAGAAACTGTATTGACCTTTAAGAATTAGGTATGACAGACATAAATGTAAACAACCTCCTGCCCTTCTGAAGCAAATGCTATTTTTTCCCCTTGTCATTTAGTCTCTCTTCAGTTTTCTCTTGTCAGTGTAATTCTTAGATTCTTATCCCAAGAGAATAACAGTTACACAGTCAATGTGTTTCTGGCACAGACTTTGTTTTTCAGATTAAAAGGCAGATTAAAAGATGAAATTAATCAATCAGCCTGATTATCATAGAATCATAAAGTTGGAAAATACCTCTAATATTAAGTCCAACTGTTTACCAAGTACCACTAAGCCACCACTAAGCCATGTCACCAAATGCCATATCTACCCGTCTTGCAAATACCTCCAGAGTTAGCAGTTGGCGATTCCACCACTTCCCTGGGCAACCTGTTCTAATGCTTGAAAAAATTTTTCTTAATATCAAACCTAAACCTCCCATTGTTCAAGTTGAGGCCTGTCCTCTTGTCAAACTGTTTGTTACTTGGGGGAAGATAATGACCCCCACCTATCTACAAACTCTTTCAGGCAGTTGTAGAGTGGTAAGAATGTTCCCTCTGCCTAAGCCTCCTTTCCTGCAGGCTAAACACACCTCCAGCTCCCTCAGCTGCTCCTCATAGAACTTGTGCTCCAGACCCTCCCCAGCGCTGTTGCCCTGCAGCATGCCTGCTGGACACACTCCAGCATCTCAATGTCCTTCTCGTAGTGAGGTGCTCAGAACTGAACACAGAATTTGAAATGTGGCCTCCTCATCCTTCTGGCCACAGACACAGGCCAGGATGCCCTTGGCCTTCCGGCCTCCTGGGCACACCCTGGCTCATGTTCAGCCGCTGTCACGAGCAGCCCTGGGTCCTTTTCCACTGGGCAGCTTCCTAGCCACTCTGGCCCCTGCCTGTGGCACTGCCTGGGGGTGCTGTGACCCAAGGGCAGGACTCAGCACTTGGCTTTGTTGAACCTCATACAACTGGCCTTGGCCCACTGATCCAGCCTGTCCAGATTCCTTCACAGACCTTGCTACCCTCCAGCAGATCAACATTCCTACCCAACCTAGCACTGTCTACAAACTCGGTTGGGGTATGCTCAACCCCCTCATCCAGTTTTGCAACAAAGATATTAAACAAGACTGGCCCAAATACTGAGCCCTGATGGGAAACACCGCTTCTGACTTCCTGTGTCATAATTAATGAGGGACTAACTGTGCATTCTGCCTCTTTTTTTTCCTGTGTTAATTTTGCCAAATAAACGGTACATTCATCCATTTTAATCCATAGTTCTACCAGTTTGGAGACTTATCACTTAAAGTTGTTGCTTGCTTTTCATCTACCATAATGCATATTCCTTATAGAGGAATTATGCATTTTACTCACGATGATCATCCTCCAGAAACCTTAAACTACCAATAAAAGGCTGAGAGTTGGGGCTGTTCAGCCTGGAGAAGGCTCCAGGGATACCTTATAGCAGCCTTCAAGTACTTAAAAGGGGTTTACAGGAAAGCTTGAGAGAGACTTCTAACAAGAGCATGTAGTGATAGCATAAGAGGGAATGCCTTCAAACTAAGAGGGTAGGTTTAGATTGGATATTAGGAAGAAATCTTTTCATGTGAGGGTGATGAACTGGAACAAAAAAAAAAGGTTGCCCAAAAAAGCTACATATACCCCACCCATGCCTGTATTCAAGGCCAGGCTGGATGGGGCTTTGAGCAACCTGGTCAAGCAAAAGATGTCCCTGCCTATGGTGAGAGGTTAGTACTAGATGACCTTTAAGATCCCTTCCAACCCAAGCCATTCTATGATTATTCAGCAGTTTTCTTCTATATTTTGTGCTTTCTATAATTCTGAAAGGTTCTGCTAAAATCACCAGCTAAAGCCTACTGAGAATCTAATTTAAAAATTCATCCCAACTAGAAAAGTCTTACAGGATATAGAAGAAATCATCTTATTTTTATAAAAAATTATTGTAAAAACACAGTGGCCTGTACTAGGGAGTGATATTTTTACAGGTTTTGACAATCTATTGATCTTCCTTTTTTTTTAGTCTTACACGAATGCCTATATTTTCTCTTCATAATCCAAGAAAATACAAACAGGTGAAGTCATGTTACTGCCTCAGTTATAAATGACCAACTCCTCATACAAAAAACCTGCCCTTTCCTATCTCATTAGCCGATACATAGATAATTCTAAAAGAAACTAATTGACAGGCACCCCAGCCTTCTTCTACCAGGGCAATTCCTGTGTCTCATTTATCCTAATCTATGAATTCTCCCAAGGGATGGCTGCCTCAAAGATTTCTACAGCCAGACTCCTATGCTCTCTCTGTTTCTCTGGCCACCCATCCTTTGCAATTCCCTAACACAAGAGCAATCATACCAAGAATCCAGAAGTTAGGATTCTGATCTTGGAAGGCAAAGGTGATCCAGTGAAAATCCTTCTGATTTGGCTTCTGGCTTCTCAAGGTATATTTGCAGTTCTTCAAATTCCCTTCTGCAAGACTTTTTAAAATATTATTTTAATGGAAGAAATTTTAAATCCTGTAAATAACAACACAGCATGTACAGAGCGAACCTTCACTACCAAAAGAGTCAATAAACACTTTCACGGAATAAAGAGTTTTTCCCTGTGGCTATGGGCCCACCATGTAGGCTTTAAATGGCTGCTTGACTCTTAGAAAGTATTGGCTTGTAGCAACCAAAATTCACATATTAACTATTAATTTTAATTCACATATTATCTCTTCATATTAACTACCAGAAAGGGTATAAAGAACAAAAACAAAGCACTATTACACTGCTCTATTAATATATAGATGCAGCTATATACAACTATAAACATTCAAAAAAAAGATACAGGTAAGGACAAGATTTGCAGAGAAAGGCAACAATATTTAACAGGAATGAGATTTATGGTGTAGTTTACAACTGGGAAGGTTTAAAAACATTATAAATCCTCTGCAAGAGAAACACATCTAATACATCTTAACAGGGTTTGGAGAATATACAGAATGCTTATTTCTTGAGTTTTATAAACGACAGCATTAGAGAGATTCCAAAGAAATTATCAGGCCACAAATTTAAGAGACAAGATGCAATACCTTTTTGGGGCTGGATATTATTTACTTTTGGATCTACCAAAAGTACAAATAAAACCACTTTTGCTAGGTCTCATCATGACTATTAAGAATGGTACCCCAAATCTGATCTCCTCAGTAAGTTCCCAGGACACCACAGAACAAAATTAGAATGGCAAACTGGGGAAAGGCCGTAATACACTTCTTCAGTTCTTAATATCTCTGACACAGAAAGCTACAGCTGACCACTGTCATGTAGAGGGTTCAGCTTTATCCATCTTTGTACTGGAAAAGACCTGGTGGCCAGCTCTTCACCCAAAAGCCCACCTTTCAAGAGTCTTATCTCTACTTATATGGAACTATTGAGGCCTCTTTTATTGGATAAAAAGAAAACAGCAGCATCATCACTCTATGTGAAACCCTCTATGGCTACTATTGAATAACATTTTCATTGCAGCAGAAATCCAGGAGAGTAATTTACTTCACTGAGCTTCCTTTCTTTTAAAAATTGAAGGTTTTTATCTCTAAATCTAGTATCATACATTCTGTGCCAACCAGGAAATACTATGTATAGATTTTAGAATTACCTAAACATGTGCTTTTCAAGATTTTACATCATAGGATTGAAGGAGAGATTTCCACTGGACCAATTGCTTAGTGAAGCCAATGGTAAAGATAGAAAAGCATATATATATATGTTTATATATATATATTTATATATTGGGATTTGGAGCTGGGGCTGGTAACAATTTATAATGATAAAATACATTATGGATATATCTAAGATTCCACCATAGACAAAAGATGCAGAGTATATACAGCAGAAAAGATTATGTCAGTTTTCCATGCCATGAGACGATTTCCTGGATTAGATGATTAATTGCATTAGCAAAGCATCTTGCAAGAAAACAAAGCCTGTGGGACAAAGAGCCATTGTGACGGGAAAGAGCTTGGCACAAAGGTGACAACATACATTGATTAGCATATCAATGTGAATTTGTCAGTCATATAAACCTGCAATGCCAGGTTGCACTTTGCTTTACAAAAAGAACAGTTTGTTCTTTTCAAACAAGAGGTGACAGCAGTGAAAAACACAGTTGATTGCTGCAGATTAATGGCAGTTGTGATGAGGGAGTTGCAACTGGATAAAGAAAATCCTTTTTTAATGCCCATATTATCAAAATACAATGTCCTGACATTATGAGTTTGGGCTGCTGGTAAAGAGATGCCACAAGCTGGATACTATGCAAAAAAAACCAGCCTCCAATGCACAAGCATGAGAAATTCCAATATGTATTTTGGCCTGAATAAAAATAAAAATATCAATACAGAACTGGAGATTTTTTTTCCCAAGTGGAAAGTCTCAAAAGTTTAGGTTTAAATAAAAAATAAAAACCAAACAATAAAAAAACCCACCCCCATGCAGAATGTTTTGCAGTATTTCACAAAAGAAACAATTTCTACTGTCTGCAAGTCAAATGCTTTCATTTGAAGTCTGGAGACATGAGAAGCATCTGGACTCTGTGGTAATGGAGGATGGATAAAATTCTGCTGCTGAAAGACAGGGGTCTGCTGAACAAGGCTGCTCTGTGTTGACAGACAAAACTGCATCCATCATTATGGAAGCCTGTTGAAATTCATCATTATACAAGCTTTAATATAACAAACAAAAGCAGTGTTTCAGTCTTTCCTCCTCTCCCTCATCCCCCAAACAATTTGGTTCAGTTTCCAATTATCTTCAATGCTTTCTTTCCAATCACCTATTCCAATCTGCTATTCAGTGATTTTTCTTTTACCATTTAGTCGTTTCTTTGGATTCTCTCTCTCCAGTTTTCTCTTTTTGTAGTGAATGTAAATTGGTTTTAGTAGCTGTCATTGTCTGCTTCCACAGTTTCAGACTTCAATTGCCCCTTGCTTTTCCTTCTTGGGTACCCCACACACTCACTCAGTAAGGAAGAAGAACACTAAGGAAAAACACTGCTTTGCAGCAGGGAACATTAGTTCATCTTTCTAAGACAGCAGTATTTCATTAGGGCAATGCTGGAATTTGTATGCCAGCCTGAGATTTCCCTATCTTTATCATCCATAAAAGAAAATGTGTGCTCTACAGCAGGATAGATGGAGGGGCCTTTCTCCACCAGATAAATCTGGAAATAAATCCATTAGATAAAACCCTGAATACATGAAGTCAGACACAAGAAATTAGTTTCTCCAGCCTACAAATGCTACCTCTACACATAATTCCTACCACTACAAATTCTACTCAATAAAATTAGATTATATGAACGATTTAGGGAGACAACAAACATTTTATCAACACCCACCATCTGGTTTTAAAAGAGCAAAAGATTTATAAAATAGCTTCAATCCCCAGTGCTTGCTACATGAGAACAAATTATTTTTCAGACAATAGCCTGAAGGGAATGTAAGGGATTTAATCAAAAGAATTTTTTTTTCTGTCTGCCTCAGGAAAGGTAAGGAACACTTACATTTTAATTTTTACACTTCCAGTTCCCTGACCTCCTTTTATAGTCTTTTAATCACCTACTCTCTTGAAAGAGCCATTGCATCAAGCAAGGGTATATCCTGTGTTTTTCTACAGTGAGGCTTAGTTTGTAAGTTTATAATTCCACGGAACTCATTTTCATTTGTCACTTGTTGGAGTCAAACATCTTATTCAACCATAAGACACAGAAATTATCTTCAAAACATCCTTGTCTGTATTTGTTTATGTGAACAGGGGTGTGCAAATGTGTGAAAAATTCAGGCTGTGAATTCAGGCTCCTCCTCTGCTGTTCACTTAGACAGGAAAAGATGTTCATCTTTATTTTAAAAGAAATCCAGTAAAGCTAGAAAGCATTTTTAGCAAGATACTGCTACCTGTTGCCAACCCTCAAGGAATGGTATTCTTTAAGGAGAACATTGTTGTTGCCAGATTAATATGGTTAATTAAAATGCCAGAGGATCAAATACCATCACTGTTAACACAATGACACACTGTCAACCCACCTGCCTTGAATCTGGCATCAGGAAAGCAGCAGCAAGGCTATCTACTGGCTTTTTTATCATTTCCACATGAAAGTTGTGGGTTTGTTCTAAAACCAGCAATGAGGATCAGAAGGGGCCTGTTACTTGAAGATTAATAAAAATAATCTTAAAAGAACATGATGACAAATATTTAAGTATCTTCTATGATGTTCAAAAGTTATTAGTCACCAAATCTGAATGCTAATTCTTAGAGCCAAATTAATAAGATGCATTCTTTACCAATTATATTTAGTTACTACATTTTGCTTTCATGTCTGTCCCTCCCTCTTTGCTACTGCCTCTTCAAAACTCATCTAGTGATATATGTCATCCACAAAAAATAAATTAGCCTAAGTCATTTCACCTCAGAAAATTAATTGCCTTCCTTTCTGTTGCCTTACAATACATCTGGAACTTGCTGAATTATTGAGAAAGGTTAGGTCACTTGAACTCTTGTTCTCACTTAAATAATCTCTTTCAACATGAATATAGAAAATCAAATTAATAGGAACTCCTTTGTAAAAATATGTCATAGCAGAAATAGGATAGCACAGTGGTTTGCAGAAAAGGTGCAAGAGACTGACTTCTTGAAGCCACAAATTGAATTTCACTGATATGGAAGTAGTTGCTTTTCCTTTCATTCCAATTCCAAAGGAAGAAGAAAGGTCACATAACAGAGAAACAACCTTAATGTCAGGGAGAAGAAAAAAAATACATTTGGCAACAAATAAACTTCCAGTAAAAAATACTAGTTCTTAAGACACAACAATTTCAGTAATAGGCTCCATAAAAGTTTACATAGGTGATTCATATGGGATCTTGAACAAATAAATGAATTATATCACTGAACATCAACTAACTAGCAGAACTTTTGGCTTAAGAAACTCTAAGTTTAGATAGAAGGTGTGTGATAAAATGTCATAAGAATAACATAATCCTCGTGCATCAGTTTTGACAGTAATTTCTTTTCCACTGACAGTCAGTCACACAGGCAAATGCACAAGATATGACAAGACATTGTCACCATTTAGGCCACAACAATGGTTTAAAATGTGGAAAAGCCAAGTTCAGATCTCCTTTCCACTTTTATTTCAGATGAAAAACCTGGATTCTAAAAAAGGCAGGGCACAAATCCAATTACAAAACGTAGAAAAGAACATAAGTGGTACTGCACATTTGAGAGAATAGCTGAGAATATTTTCATTTTATCCTTTACAAAAGTTTCTTATGTTGCCAAAGATTCTCTCCTGCATTTATTACACATTGGCAGACACAGCTTTTCTAAATTATCATGCGCCCACTACACAAGCAATTATGAAATTCCCTTTACTCTGATCCTGCTCTTGCACTTAGAATGTAAAATAATTTTTGGTCAAAAGTCATAAAAACATAGTAACATCATGTGTAAATTTGTACTGTTTTTCCTTTTTTTTCTTCTATGACAAAGAGCAACCAAATATTTCTATGCTGACAGAACACAGTTTCATACAAACATTCCAATTCATTTTCTAAAGTAGATGAGTAGATATTTTGTTTTTTAGAAATACTGTTCACATAGAATTTTAAATTTGTGGATTTCCTGTAATGCTTTATATAAAGATCAATCCATAAAAAATTTATTTTAGTTAAGGAAAAAAAATACAGAATATTCTCTTGATACCACAATGGTAAGATGATATCTCCTGTTATTAAAAAAACAAGTCAAAAAGCCTATCTGCTTCACTTTTCAGGTAACAGTGAAACACAGATGTGTCACTGATGCTCTATAAATAACATGGGTAAAGCTATCGGAAAATCTTATTTTCTATTTTACTCAGCACTGCATTACTGCAGTTCCATTTATGCCTTTTCAATTTGCTCCAGACCTTAAAATATGCATTTTATTGTGTAAGAGTTTGTGTGTAAATTATACATAATATGTGTGTTTATTACATGCAATATATTTATGTAACTGAGTAAGTAGCTTCAAGAGTCAGAAAAGTCACAAATAAAATCCCCCTTAATTTGGATGTTTGTAAGGAAACAAATTGCTGGAAAGAGCCCTGTAGGAGACAGAGGAAATGGGTTTTTTTGCCAGTAGGTGTCTTTTCAATTCACGTCAGTGGCCTTGCAATTTCAGGTGGCTACAGCAGCTACCCATTAATTTCAAGGCTGTAGGTTCTGAACCTACAAGATACAATATATAATTCTGTCATTAAATGTAACTTTTAAAAAAGTTATTAAAGCAATTTAAAAGAAGACAAGAATATGGGCAAATATGTATTCAGTGCCCACACAGAAGTCAGTTCATCTCACCTATGACATTAGATAGGCACTTGAGAGGTTGGAGAAAGAAGAAGAGGTGCATGGATTTACAATTGCAAATAAATTGTCTCCCACTAGAGAAAATAGAGAATGCACAGCAGCTAGGGGGAAAAAAAAGGGTGAAGGTTGCCCATTAATTTGTGTCAAGAACTGTCACAAAGAATGTAAAGAGGAAAATAATAGCAGGAAGGAAGACTAATCACAATAACCTAAGAAAATGTTAATTACACCATGGTCCATTTCACTTTGCCTTTACCTCCTCTCCAGATATACTGCTGTCAGGTAGAAGAACCACTTGAATCAATCCACTTTGTTTCTTCCAAAAAATTGCTTAGTATTACACTTCGTACAATGTATTTTCATCTCAAAGTCCTACCTGACCAGGAAAGCAAATGAATAAGAATTACTTTTCCCAGAAACACTGTGCCCTATAAATTACATTTTGGCATGGGCACCTCACCATGCCAGCAATTTAGCACCTTCAGTCATGTCCTATGTGTAGCAGCTAAAGAACAGAAAGATAAGCTTTGCTGAAGACAATGGAAAACACATATATTTAGCCTTTCAGGAGGATCAGAAGATCAAACTCTCAATGGCTGAAGAAATCTTTCAATGAGGAAGAAAAAACATCTCTTATACAAAATAATTTGTGAGTATTATCTGAAATTCATAATAGTCTTCATTTCCATTTACTTTTTGTTTCTCATAACTCATCTCTAGACATATTGAGTTTTACTTTATTCTAAAAATAGTTCAGCAAAGTTGCATCTCAGCATCATATTCCAGAATAAAACTTGTCTCTAATCATTTCTTTGGCTCTGATTTTCCTCACCCTTTGCCCCCCTCTAGCCATGATGAAGAGCCACACACTATATTTCTGGTTTTGGTCTTTCCCCTTTGCTGCAACATCCTTACTTGCATGCTTGTGAAGCTGCTAAATATCCTGGTGAGTCACTTGCAGTTGGTGACAGGAGTAAGACTTTTGCACTCATAAACAATTATCAGAAGTTTTCAAGTTTTATCAAAGAATTATTAAGTTTTCCACTTGTGTTTTAAGCTACAGAAATAAAAGCAAATTGTTCAAGATCTAGGTGGTTTGGCACTGTCATGAGAGCGGCACAATGCAAACACACAGCCATGATAAATAGGGCAGTGCTGAGCATCCTTAAATTGCATAAATTCTGCTGCCCCAGCTAAACCTTTTCATGACTGACTGATGAACAGGAGCTATCAAATCTGGAA
>NW_005054304.1:15250011-15251538 GCF_000277835.1 Geospiza fortis
AAACCAAAAGCAAACTTCACAATGCCTTCTCTACTATATTCAAAAGAAAGGACACAGGACAGGCCTTGTAAAACATCTTAATGATGCCATTATCACTTCTGCTAAACAGAGATACAGTGCAGGCTGCTGTTTTACCACAAATCCCTACTTGCGCAATGATGATGATATTCTCTGTCTCTCATTCTCATAGCACACAGAAAAACTTAGCGGAAGAAAAATTTCAAACAAAACTTCAAGCACATCAGAAGACCTGTAGAAAATTAAATCATAATCTAATAAACAACTAAGAATAACTTCTAAATCTACCTTCCAGTCAAGATGTAAGTCAAGAGCTAAGCTTCTGCTCTGGCTAAGTAGGAGCCAGCTAAGCTGGAACAGCTAAGCTGAAAAAACAGCTTCAAACTATATAACACAAAGGAAGAGGTAGAGACAATCACAGCTACTTTTCTGTTCACACACTGGATATTTCTTACAGATTTCCCAGTGTTTCTGTGAAGCTGGGAATGGGGAGCTGCTAATAGTGACAAGTTTAACCACAGTTTAAAAGTACAACATGCTTTGACACAGGCACAAAGTAGCAATCAGTGGAAAAGCAAAGGAGCAAATGACCATCAGGAAATAGCAGATAGCAGATGGCCAGAAGAAAGTCACTCTAAAATTGAGCTGCCTTACAGAGTGGAAAATTAAACATTCCAACTGCAAATAGGCATAAACTGGAATGGCCAAAAGTTAACATAAGATATCAAATACCTGTAACTGTTCTGGAAGAAAACACCAGCACAGTTACCCTCTATTGTCTATGAGAGACTGAGAAAAAACACAGATCCTTGTCTTTTGTACTACTCCTTTGCATAAGGTGCATCCCAGTCAGGTAGATTACGCTACTCAGAAGTTATTAACACAAATGTTTTCGCCAAAGTTGCTGTGGAACTTTTTTGAGAAACTCAATGCTGATGGCCTCCAGCTGACTAAACTTCAATCAGTACATGTGTAACCAATACAAATTTTGATGGAGAAGCACAGCTGACATCACCATATATGTGAATTTCCTCTATAGATAAGATCCAATTAATGACTGGCTGCCCAACATCTTTTCTTATTTAGTTTAGTAAAATGTTAGCAAGGCAGATCACCCTATTTTTTGCTGTAGCCTTTTGGATGTAGGAAAATCTGGTTTTGCTCCAATTACTTCTCTGTGGTTTCAGTAAGAATGAAAACCAGAACACAGGAATTTATTCTAGCAAATATTTAGTCATCTCCAAAAGGAGTCATAAATACTCCCCATGGGAGACTGATCCAGCTGCCCAACATTTGTCCTGCGCTGTTCAGTTTTCCACTTCTCAAAACAAAACAAATCCAGATATTCAGCCACCTCTTCTGCCAGTTTCAGATACATGCTGCAGGCTGATCACATCCATCTTACTGAGCAAATGACTAATTAAAAAATCTAGGTTGTCCTTTTATGCTAATGGTACCCCATAGTTTTTCTTCTCATTTATGGGGGACAGGGGATGGGGAGGAGAAAAA
>NW_005054304.1:15251556-15306660 GCF_000277835.1 Geospiza fortis
AGACAGAATCAATGAGACTTTGATTTCTACACTGCAAGGCTGACACTCCTGTGTTGGGGGCCTGACTGACATTCACAAACACAGACTACAAAAAGCTTCCTGATTTGTGTTTAAAGTAAGTCTCAAAGACTTGGTTTACCTATAGTTCTGCTAGAATAAGGAGATGTTACCTTGTACTGTCTTCTCACATTGTGACTGGGAATGCATTGACAACAAATTCCCTTGGGGGCACCATAGATGATTAGGGAAAGCACACGGGAATGGTCTCTCCTGAACACTTGGGAGTGCAATGACCAGCAATTTTTTTTCACAGCAAAGCTAGAACAAGCTTCATTCCAGGACAAGAAATTAGACTTCTGCTTTCAAAGTCAAAATCCAGTCCCTAGTTTGCAGCTCTACTGGATATTGCACATTTTTCATGGAAACCTGAGACAGAATTTACAAACATGACCAGAATGGGATTCCATGAACTACAGCAAGTGGTGCTAACACAGATCCTTTATCTCCCATACAGAGGAACGTACCACAGTGCCCCACAGGATTTTGCTCCTGTAAGTTTACACTCTACTGCACACTTGTCAGTACTGTGTGCTAGAAATAAGATGCCTGTCTCTGCTAAAATGAAGGGAAAGGAGTAATAGAGCTGAGGTTGGGAGAGATGGATGGAAGCAACAGAAGAATGTGGGGCACTTGTGCAACTGGTGTACAAATGTGAAAAACACATCAGCTTAGTAAAAGGATAAAGTATGGAGTTCCTAGTTTGGGCATAAAGGTGGAATGGTACTGGGCACAGGGCTGGGTTTGTACTCTCTGGCTTACAGCCATGTGAAAATCTTGAGTGAAGCTGCTGGAATTAAGAGCTGAGTGTCCAACTCTGCTGTAACTAGTCAATCCATTGTTCCTCACTCTTTGGAACCAGCAATTGAATATTTTTATCTCTCAAACTCACAGAGGAACTCACTCTTCAGGCTCGCCTCCAGGGAGATGAAGAAAGAAGAGGCAGCTGGAAGATGTAGAATTCAAAATAGAACTGTGGGATTAACTGAAGTGACTTTCCTGTTACAAGCATCTGCAGTGCATGGGTGGGTTCTAGACAAGCTGTAGCACCAGGTGATTTACAGCAGAGCTTCTGTGGTTTTCTGCAAAGCTTCTAAGCCTGATGTGGGCAGCTGCTCGGGCTGGGATAAGTTGGTAAAAACTCATACAGAAACAGCCACAATTACATTCATTCAAATTAAAACTGCAGTGAAAACCTGACAATTAAAATGCAGGCACTGCTTCCACTGGGTAAATACATCTGGGAGGAAGTGGTACACAGGAGTATTTGATTTTTGTTTGAAGCTTTTGTTTAAAAAAGTACTGAATGTGTCATTGCTGATAGGGACATTGAATAGCTCCCACTGCTGTGATACAATTGAAACCTCTGCTGATGACAAGTAGTAGCTCTAAATTGTTGAAACATGAAAGACTGGCACTAAAACACATTTTCTCCCTTAAGGCTGCAGCCTATTGAATAACAAAGGTTTGTTAGTTGAAGTCCCTTGCAATCAATCCTTGCATAAAAGATGCATTCCTAATGCCAGCTGTTGTTAACATATTAACAAGAAAACTGATTTTGGATTTGAAAACATTGGATGTTAAATTTCCTCATTTACCCTTTTATACTGTTACAGAAACCACTGCATATCAAAATATTGGTTGCTTAAAATAATAATAGTACTAAGCATGAAATACATGCAAATCGGGGAAAAGAACTTTTTTTTCCAAAGACACAAAGAAAACAAATCACTAATATTTTGCCCATAACTAGGGAGATCTATATTTAGGGTTGCATACTGTTTCAATAAAAATCAGTAAATGCTGAACATGCAGATAGCTTATAAATATTTCTTTATATCAATTACATATTACAGAATGAAAAGTGAAATTAGAGAGCAGCAGAATGTATTTGTTTGTCTGAAAGAGTCACTATTCTAAATGTGTAAGTTACAGAAGGGTTTCAAGGAAAGTGTGTACTAAATAAAAAGACAGCAGAAAAAAAGGAGGTCTGAATTGATCTGGAATAAATTCATCTGGAAAGAGCTTTAATAAAACAGGCAGCCTCAGTCCTGGAAATTTCAACTAAGCCAGCTGATTAGCCCTGCAAACACAGGGCAAATAGACTATTTTAAAAAGCATGCACAATAATGAAATTTAAAGAAAGACAATATAAAACAAATCTCTCAACATAAACGAGATGAGAATTCATTTTCCCTATGATGCTTTCCACAGCTCCTGAAAGTGCCTGCTGCTGGCAATGAATGACATACAAGGGGAGGGAGAGCAGAGGGAAGAAGCTGTTAGCTTACCAGCCGATGGAGCTTATCGCTCCACTCCCTTCATGACGCTGGGAACTCACAAGCCTATAAAATGTGCCTTGACTCCCAGTCCCCTTCTCCTTAAGCAAAATCAAAAGCAAGAGGCTGTACAGAGGAGAAACAGGATGCTGTTCTACTCCGAGGCAGCTCTCCTGACCTGTCTGTTAGAGCATTTCTAACAGTTTGAACAGCATGGCAAAAGATTTTTTCTGACAGAGCTCTCCTTTCCAGTACCTGCTGTGCTGCCTTACTTCTCCTTCTCTTCCTTCCCTCTTCTTATCTGTTGGTGGGGATTTTGGGGGGTTGGGAGAGGGAGGCAGGAGAGCAACATCATTCCTGGAAGAGAGGAGAGAAACACCCAAGATGACTTCAGTCCCCACAGCCAAGTGGAACATGAGCACGAGCAGCAGGTGGAATGTGAGCCTTGCTGAAGCAGGTGATCCCTGGGGACAGGCTCTGGAAGCACCAGCTGCAAATGCTTCTGCCCCTGTAGCCTCCTCAGCAGGCAACTTCTCCAATCAGTTCGTGCAACCTTCCTGGCGCATTGCCCTGTGGTCTCTGGCTTACGGTGGCGTGGTAGCAGTGGCCGTTTTTGGGAATCTTATTGTCATCTGGATTATCCTGGCTCACAAGCGCATGAGGACGGTGACAAATTACTTCCTGGTGAATCTGGCTTTCTCTGATGCCTCCATGGCTGCTTTCAATACTCTCATCAACTTCATCTACGCGCTGCACAGCGAGTGGTACTTTGGAGAGGCTTACTGCCGCTTCCACAACTTCTTCCCAATCACAGCTGTCTTCGCCAGCATCTACTCCATGACAGCCATCGCTGTGGACAGGTGAGACAAGAGAAAAGTTTAGGGGTGAGAGACTGAGATCAGATTCTCTGCCAAAATAAAAATGCAGAGATAACAATCACGGTGATGAGAGGCAAAGACTTCAATAGTTCATTCATTGTGCTCCTCTCTGCTTCTTTAGGATCTCTCCCTAACACACTTTTTCTCCTGGTGTTTTTCCTTCAGTCTTCCATTGTTTTTATTTTTCTGCTTTCTTTTATACCAAAATTTCCTCTCTCTGTTTGACTTCAGCTGTGCTCCATCTTTCAATACTTATTCTGTAACAGCAACTCAGGGTTTTGCTTCCCACTGTGAAAACAGTCTGTCTCTCAGCCAGGCATCTAATATATACTGATAAGGAGTTGCAGAGTGTCTGTGTGTAAAGGGAGAGGATTTCAAATTTCCCTCTTTTCTGTATTTCTGCAGATGGCAGAGGCATTTGCCTCCTCTTCAGAAATCACTTCAGATCCCGTTTTTAATAGCTTTTCTCACAGTCAGCTCTGAGCAGCTTTGTTCCTGCTGATTTTAACTAATGAGACTATTTACATTGCCATCTGTGCGTATCTAGAGGTCTGGTAAGAACAGAGTTTCAAAGTGCTCAGGTTTTTTCTGATTTCTTGAAGCAGAAGAAAGCTTTGTGACTCTCAAAGAAAAAATGTCAGGGAAAAACTTTACCTTTGTAGTCCTGACAATAATGGAATAAGACAGTTGTAATGTCCATACAGCAAAAGGAAAATGTAGTTGCCAGTTTCCTACACAGATGCATTGATGGACTCTGTTTCTCAGAGAGTGCTCTGAGTTTCCCCTGGGAAATGTTTCTTTCTTTATTATTGTTTTCACATTTCCTGTGGTGGAGAGATAACTTACTGGGTTTTTTGTTTTTTGGGTTTCTTTTGGAAAAACAGATTGATTTGTATTTCACGTCTTTTACTCCTCTTAGCAATCCACTGAGATTATCCACTAAACTCCTACATATCCAATCACATTATACATATTTTCTGAATTAACTTATCAGAACCGCAGTATTTCCAAGTGATGGTAGTTAAGGTTTTATAAGGTTCAACCCACTTTCTGAAATGTTATTTCTCATTTCCAGGCACAAAGATTGGGAAACATTGTTGTGCCTTTTGTGCTTGTGGACAAGTTCATAATAATACTTTTTTGTTTGCCATACTAATAGAAAATTTTCAGGGGCATTCTCAGCTAAATGCATTTCGGTTCTGTAAAGCTAGAAAGGAAAGAGCAAATTAGATTCTTGACAACTCTTGTACTTTTCTGCTCTGAGGATGGGAGAAGACATGAGGAAATCAGTACACTTTCCTCCTGCTAGTGATGTATCTTCTCAAATGTTAATACCTATTAAAAATTGAGAAGATTGTGTAACACCAGTGCTACTGCCTTTGACCAGGCAAAGATTTCTTTCATCGCCTTTTTGAGTTTTGCTTAAGATTCTCATCTAGTGTGAGGTTTTCAGAATCATAACAGGGCTTTAGTTGAAGTATTTACCAGTTAGAGCTGCATATTGAATAGTTACTGCTGCAGCTCATCAAGTCATTAGTTGAGCAGTTACAGGAATGCTCTGAGTAATGTTTTATTTAATTATTCCTAACAAAATTATCCACAGAGATGTAGTACTTACTACTTTGGCAGTTCCTAAATTTATGCTAGGAAATTTGGAACAAAAATTAATACAGTTCCTTAGGAATCCAAATGCATTTCCAGAGTGAGAGAAAATAGCTCTGCTCCACGCTGACTGAAGTGCAATGGACAGATAGATCTATTGGAAATGTTTTCCTTGGGATAGCAGTGCAAAATGTTGGTGCTCAGAGGTGAGTAAATAGCTACTGTTATTCACTCTGATCTAGTTCCTATCAAAAAATCCCCTGAAGAAATCACTATTTGCATCCCATCACATCCTCCAAGTTCACCTGCCTCCAAAGGCAAATGAAAATCTTGCCAATGAACAATGGCATGGCTGTGTTTAGGTGAACCCTCTGTAGTACCAAGCAGCATCATATAAAACAAACAGAAGAGCAGTCTATCCCTCCTTCTCTATTCTCACTGCTATTCCTTTTCCTTTTATACCAAATCACACCTGATGCATTCAGTGCCTTTAAACATTCCCTGGCTACCTCTGCAAAGCAATTCTGCCAAGCTGAGGAAACCTAAGGGTCAAAACAGATTCCAAGGAAAGTCCTTGGATGTACAGACTGCCCTATTCCAGGGCAAAGATCTGCTGGGTGGATGCCTTTTAAAACTTTGGTTCCCATTTGCCTTTCATAAAAGTTCAGCCATTTTAACCCAGTAAACTCAACCTTACACATTCTTTTAATTAAAAAAAATTAAAACAACAAAAGTGGCAAATCAGGATAAAGCTGCTAAGGGAACTGAAATTATGGGATCAGATGATTTTCCTTTAGAAATTGTTACCATCCCAAAATACTAAAGGTCATGGGTTGTAACTCACTAAAATGTATGGTGTGATGTGCTCCACTGGTTGCTTTAGAGCATCCAAATGTTCACAGAGTGTAAATGTGTGACTGTGAACCTGGACATCACTGAGCAGAGATCATGGGCAGTACATGTTTCCTTTCACATCTGCTTCTGTAGGACATTCTAAGATCTGTGAATTGTGAGATTACTGGGCTGACACAGAGTTTTGTGAACTATGCACTTCCTGCAGTGGGGGTGAGCTGCATTTGGAGCTGAGGATTCAAGTATCCAAGACTCAAGACTGAATATCCTGGTCCTTGAACACAAACTCAAATTCATGTGGCTTTATTCATGCTTCTGACCATCCCTTCCTAGAGGGTTTTTTCCCCTGCTTTCTCCTTCTTTTCCAGCAGGCTGTTTGCAGTCTGCTGCAGAGATGGCACAGGTAGCTCAAACCAAGTTGTTTCAGGCACCAGAAGCAGCAGGGATTTTACGCTGTGCTGCTTCATGGGCATTCATTCCTGCATTCTTCTGTAGCTCACACTGCACAGTTCCATTGCTTCCAGTGCAACAGTTCCTTTAGCTATGTTATGGGGATAAACTGGTAAATAGTCCAAGATAAACTGAATAGGAGATAATTCTGGAGGCAATATGCCCTTGTCACTCACCAGTGCAGGATCCTAAAGGGTCCGTCCATGATCCTAAACTCCATCTGTGATCATGGCAATACAGTGTGTGACTGCAGTACAGTTTTTGGACATACTAATGACAGTAAATTATGCAGAATTTAGGCCACCTAGTTCTGAAGATCTGCTGTCCTTTCCTACGAGATCTTAGCATGCAAAGAAGGTGGCTCAGGTATGCCAGCAATTACTTTTGAGTCCCGAGATTGCTTTGTTATACAACCTGCTTTGCATGTAGGCCTAAAAATTCTCTGCAGATGCTTGATGATTACAGTGGAAGTTTGGGGATGCAGCAATATAGCACAAAATAACATGTCTTCAGCAGAGCACTTAGTACTATGCATTTCCCCCTGGTTTTAGCACGTTTACTGTATTACTTTCTCAGTTACTTTTCTCTCTGCAATTCCATAATGATTTTCAGATGTCAATTAATTTAACTCTTTGTAAAAGCAACTCCTCATGACTTAAAAGTATTCTAATAGCAATGGTGAGTAGTTGCTGATCCTATTCATATCTTACCATTTATTTTCTTTCTAGTATGCCTGAAGTTTTTGGTCTTTGAAGGCAAAAAACATTTGTTTCATTTTATTTAACTTTATATTTAATATTCAATTTTATTTCTCCTCGTGCACAGTCTTCTCTCTTTTTTATGAACCTTAGTATTACCCAGTTTCTAGCAAGCATATGTATGTCCTTATTCAATACCTGTCATTCTACTTTCCCATTTTATTTTCTCACTTTTAATATATCTACAGAAGCACACATATACTGTGTCAGTTTTCTTTTTTTCCCGTGACATTTTTCAGTTACTGATGGCTGTTAATAATCCCTCTATATACTCAGACTTCAGCAAAAGTAATGATACAAGCTTGTAACAGAAGATGGACATGAGACAAACACAGGATTCACCTCATAAAATAAAACCCAAACTCATCATATATACACACTCACATCCTCAAAATATCACTTAGGCTTTTCAATCTCTCCAGATATATTCTGTAAGAGCAGTTATTATTGTCACAAAATAGTACCACATGCCCCATAATAATGTTACTGAAATTCTGAAGTAGGCAGTTGGCACAAAAATGTCTTATCTTTCCAGTAGAATACATTTTGGTATCACACTCTGCCTGATTTCCCATTCCTGGGACAAATTGCTCAAGGCCTTCATGCACCATAAGCATTTTAAACTGATATTCCTTCCAAACCATCTATTATCTGACTGTTATTAAATATCTGTTACCTGCCTTGTGTGCTCAGAAATAATAAAGTACGGGAAATGTGTATGTATAAAAATGATCTCAAACATTTCTGGCAGTTTAAGACACAGAGTGCACAGGGCATGACCCTGTGTTGTGATTATATGGCAGCAGTGTCAGCAGGAGATGCACATCAAGAAGATCTGTTGGTATTTGCATCCTTCAACATGAGCTTGGCACCAAATGTTTTGTGCTTGGCTCACTGATGAATGGAGGAGGCTGAAGCAGTGACAGAAGGAAACCTGGCACAGAGCTCTGCTCAAACAGAACTGCAACCTTTGGCCCCTCTCTCATTCCTGATCCCTCAGATTTAGATGTCTCAAAATAAATGGTTGTAATTTAAAAAGAAGTGAGAATTTGCACTGAAGACTTGTGAGAGAGAGAGATGAGCATCAGAACAACAAAAAATGAGATGGAGGTTTTTTCAGGTGTCTTGTGCTTCACAGGCTAGAGACCTCCCACTCATACCTGAGAATATTTTCACCATAAGAAATTGATAGTGCTTCTATCTTTTTCCATAAGATGCCACTTTACGGTTAGCTGGCTTTTCCTAAAGCCTCTGGTGCCACATAACTACAGAAAAAACTATCTGCCATATCCCTACTATCACACTAAAGTGCAACACAATGTTTTTTCAAACTGATGGATGACTTCAAAATCACAACTTCAGGAATTAGCCTTGGTCACCGCACATTACAAAGGGCAAAAAATACAAGATATGCTTTAGAAATTATCACTATTATTTTTATTCTTACTTTGCCAGTCAAACTATAGAAGTCAAAGAGGAAATCCCTTCCCCATTTCTCTGTCTTCCTCAAAGAGTATTTGAAAATGAAGCACATCTTATTTGTGGGTTCCAGTATCTAGGCTGCCCTCTGAAAACTACAAATTCTCAGAACTGGAGAGAAAGTTCAATAGGAGGGCATTAAGGGTTCAAATATCAAGAGATTAAACACAAAGGACTCTCTATCACCCGGGGGTCTAAAAATATTTTTTTGGACTTGACAATTCTCTTTATCTCTTAGTAAAGAGGTGAGATAGTTTCTGCAGAACACTTTGAAGCAATGGCAACAGGATTCAGCATGCAGAGGTCTAGGAAAAACAAACCTTTTCTTGCAATGGTACAATTTCATAGTGATTGGGCAAAAAGACAGGACTTTTTTGCAGTTTTGGTCAAAATTCATGTCAGAGTTACATTATTAAAAACATACTGGGGCAGTCTGGAAAAAAATACAGGCATAACACTTTTTGTTTTGTACTGAGTAAATATGCTATTTAACAAGCTGCTTTCAAAAGGTGCTGTAAAAAAAGAGGTTGATACACCAATATCTTGAGAAATAAAAGCAACATTTACAACAGGAACAAGCCCTCAGAATTCTTGTTCCAGAGAGGAAATATCCAGTTAAGTTTTAACCTTATGCTCAAACGAGAAGTTCATTTTAGACAGAGTCTTAGCCTTAAATACATACTCTTATTTATAATTTAATGAAAACTATTAAAATATGCTCTGTGGTTTACCATGCAATGTAGTCTGTGGTACTTTTAAAAGTTAGTCAAGGGTTGGGGTGATGAATTTTTGGGGGAGAGCAGTTTGTTTTATTTGTTGATTTTCTTAAATATTATTGCCTAAATGCATGTTTTTCTGACTAATTTACCAACCAGGAAATAAAGCTGTATCATTCACACACCTGTGTTTCCCTAAAATAAAATTATTTCAAGATAACTGCGGAAACAAGAAGGAAGCCATCTAGATGACAGTGGCAGAAATGTAGACACTAACAGTGGTTATGCAGTTGGAGCTGTTTCTACAGACCTTGCACTGATACTGGTCCTCAATAGCCTACATAGATGATATTAAAAGAAAAAGAGAAACAGAAACATTTCTGTCAGGGGAAGTTAGTCTATCATTTTATGAGACAGGCTTTTCTACCAATATTCATAGGTATAGAATACACTGCATAAAATCAATTACATACTCATAAAAATCTAGCCCATTGTCAGTTACCAGATCCTCCTCAAGTAGAATGTACTGTTTATGAGAGCTCAACCATCCTGAAAACTTTCACAATAATACTGGTTTTAGGTTTTAGTTAAGAGGTGCTTGTAAGCAAGGCATTGGAAGCTACTCCTGATTTCAGAAAAACTTCAGTGCTTCCTCCTGCTCAAAGCACAAATAGTCATTCACCCAGAGCAACACCCATTCCTCTGGGTAAATCAAGGCCAAATTATACTCCTGGGATATTGCCCACTGATATCTCAAATGTACCATGTGTTTATCTGTCATGTTGTCAACCCACCTCCTTTATGGCATTAGCTTTAAAGTGAACACTGCACAACAGACCCTTCAGGGCACCAAAACCAGTCTTTCTCAACAGTCAGTTATAGTCCTACAGAAATGCCCACAGCCACTCTTCCTGCAGAGAAAGTCAGACTAAATAAATGAATACAAACCAGTCACACACAAAAAAGAAGGAGCCTTGCTCTAGTAGGTAGCATATAGAGATTAAAAAATACAAAAGTAAAAGATTTGGTTTTCATCATACAAAAATGCCTATAAAATCTCAGTTCATTCCATCACCTTTAGTCTACTCTATATAGCTTATATTTTGGAAGATTTTCCACAGCAATGATCTAAACAAGGGCAGGGAATCACAGCAATTTCCTTAAATTTTTTTAAATACCAATTGATTCTAAATAGAAAGTCCCAAGATCAGCTTCTGTCTTGAGGGAGTAACAGGCTCTGTGTATTCATGAAAGAAGCATGCTTGCTGTCTCCTGTTGACAAGTCACTTACATGCAAGCATTATGATTTTTCTCTCAGTCTCTTCCTTTGTCAAGTTCCTATTTCCTGTTACAATCTGGGATGATTACACTTTGCTCTATGTGAATTTATAAACACATTGTAAACAGGTGAAACAAATCAGTTAAGATGATTAAAGACTTCCAGCTGGGTCTCCAAATGGGCATTTGTAGGATCCAATTTTGAACATCATTTTGTTTTAATAACATCTTGTGTATTTTTGCCACAATTGTCTAAATGATGTGTTAAAGACGAAAGGTCTTCCTGGCTGTATTGGCCAGTCTGTGCTATTTTACAAAAAGACAAATTAGGTTTATTTTTTTATCCTTTCTATTGTTGGGACCATAATACACAAACTTCTCAAGCTTTTATAGTATTTAGCAGCTATTTGGCACATGTTACTTGAAAACTGTAAGAGAGATACATGATTATGCTGCCATTAAAACTACTGGCTTAAAGAGTTTATCAACATTATTCAAAAGAAGTCTGTCTCTATTTTTGTTTCAGAGAAAACAGATTTTCTTGATTTGGTGAACCCAAGACACAAGAAAAGAAGAGTCTAAATTGTAGACTGTAGACAAACAGGGCAGTTCAGAAGGGAACTGGATCTGTTCTGACCCCAGCAGCTACGAAAAGAGTGCAGCAGCAAGTACACCATGATGCACCAGCCATTTTATCATACAGCCTGAATAATTTCTCATTAAGCTCAGTGGAAAGACTCTTGCTGACTTCAGTAGTAATCAATTAGGGACAAAGATTAAGACAAGATAAAGCTGTAAGAAAAGTGATAGTGGGATGTCATATCGCCACAAAAAAAAAATCATGTGCTAATGATGTTGATATGAAACTAAAGTGCTACCTAAAATGCTTTGGAATCATACGCAGAAGAACATGGTGCAGTTGCTGAGCAATCCACATTCTTGGAAGTGCTGGCTTGAACTCTACCTGCACATATTTCCATCCCTGCATTTCTAAATTTGCATATTCCATCTTATAATTATTTTCCAAGCATGAATGTTTTGTTGGGTGGGGTAACAATAATTTTTGCTTGTTGTGATAAATGAGTACAATGAGTTCATTCCTTTCAGCGATGTATATTTTACATCCCTGCTTTGTTGGGTAGAATAAGCTATCTGTGGCACTATCAGCAGCTCCCACTGGAGTGAGAAATCATTACAAGGCCCATCTTTAAAACAAACCACCTCAGTGGGAGTTCAGAGTCCTTTATTCAGCAGGGAATCACTTTTCAAGCCTGGTGACAGACTGAATAGTAACTGTCCAAAGACTGCAAAGCAAATTGTCACAGCACCCCACTGAAAAAATGTCTGTGTGGCTCCAGAATGCTTTTCAGTGGTGTAACAAGGCTTCAGCTTCTTGTAGCCATTAGAAATCCTTCTTCAGCTCAAATGCCTACCATCTTTTACTGTCCCTGGAGAGGAGGTGTAAAGAGGTACAAGGTCTGTGTATGAATGTCACAGAACATGGTGAACCTATGAGGGCAAGCCCATTTGTCACTGGCTTCAGAACAACTGCATAATTTTGGGCACTATAACATAAAGGCATTAATCTATCTAGAGAGCATCTAGAGGAGGACCACAAGGCTGGTGAAGAGTCTGGAGGGGAAGCCTTATGAGGAGTGGCTGAGGTCACTTGGATTGCTCAGCCTAGAGAGGAGGAAACTGAGGAAAGACCTCACTGCAGTCTTTAGCATCCTCACAAGGGAAAGCAGAAGGACAGGCAGTGATTTCTTCACACTCCTGACCAGTGACAGGACCTGGAGGAACAACATGAAGCTGAGTCAGGGGAGGTTTAGGTCAGGTATCAGGAAAAGGTTCTTCACTGTGAGGGCGCTTGGGCACTGGAACAGGCTCCCCAGGGAAGGGGGCACAGCACAGGCCATCTCAGCTGGATAATGCTCTCAGGCACAGGTCCTGTGCAGGGTCAGGAGTTGGACTCAATGACTCTCATGAGTCGCTTCCAACTCAGCTTATTCTGTAACTCAATGAAGAAGCTCAGACCACTGGAAGGAACTGTGGAGTAGCAGAACATCTGTAAGACAGATGACATTGGAGCACCCAAGAAGTTCTGCTGTTCCCCTCACATGTTGTTTATGGTTGGCTGATTACAGAGAGAAAAACTCTCTGGGAGCTCTCTCCCATACACCTGCAGAGGCAGAAGGGCTTGCCACCAAGCCACACTGCCAAAATGTTCTGGGTTTATACCACATGTACTTACCTTGGAATCTCTGCTATGCTACGGCTGATTTCTGTCATGTCTTTTGCTCTTACATGACCCCCAGTTTCCTTTCTTATTCTCTCCTCTCTCAACACAATTTCTATATGCTGTTATTCTACAATTCTCCTTTCTTGGCTTCTCCTACTAGTTTCTCATTTTTCTCTTTTCATTTCTATTTTTTTCATGCCACAAACTGCTCCGTAGTCTCAGTTCTTTTGCTAGATCCTATATATCTCATCATTCTCCCTTTCACTTTTGGCCTATTCAAACATTTATTTCTACACCATGTTCAGCACCATTCACTGCACAATTCAGACAGTATGTCTACTCTTCCCCCTTGTAACTGGCATTTTTCCATCCTTAATATATGTAAGGATATCATACAGAGCAAAAAAATTAGCCATAATGACAGAGCTACACCATGAAATATGACAGTAGTCAGCCATGGGGAATTGTAATGTTCAGGGGCAATATGCTCATCATACATACCCGTTATCTTAGCCTACTTACCTCACTGATTTTCTGAGCAACACCTAAGCATGGAACCTCTAGCCTGTGCTAGCAGGAGCTTTCATTCCTGCGGGAAGCACCCTTGATGAATGGAGAGAGATCAAAAGCGAGAGCAAACCGAAAATTTAGTGACCGCTACTTCAGATTGAGTCTTAAGGGACAGACAAACTACCCTTAGATACCTGTAATGGCAAGATATGATTTTGTTTGCTGTAAATGTTAAGCAGGAGCATGTGTGCCTCCTTTGCAAATTACAGCTAACAGTGCAGGAAGAACTCTGTTCTTTTCAAGGCTTCTTTTGGCTACAGAGATAACATCCAGATTCTGTTCAAATGTGGAGGTAGTTCTTGACTTTCAATGAAGGTTCATTTCACATTTTCTACTTTAATTACTTGTGGCAATGATGGTTTCCCTAAGAAAATGCTACCAAACACATATGACAAATCTGAGTGAATGTAATAATTGCAGTTATAAAGCAATATCTCACTATGTTAATGAAGCAATTTTGTTTCTAAGAAAAGCCATTTAGAGAACTTACACTTAGAGAACACACTGTAATTGTTAGTGTACCGGCAAAGTAGAATAACTTAGATTTGTTATCAAAGGCTCTGTAACATAGTTGTCAATACTCTCCACTAAATTTATCCACCACAAAGCTACTATTGAGGGAATAGTCAAAGTTCCCCTATTTCCTTTCCGTTTTGCTTGTTAGAATGACTACCTGCTACATATTTGTAATCAATCTTGTGCAATAGCTAGGCTGTTGTCTTATCATTCAAATTTGAACTCTAAAGATAAACAGCATGCTTTTCATTTGATCCTTGGCCTTTGACTTCTTTTACTCAGACAGCCAGTTGTTAAAAGTTCTATCAGTACAGCTGTATGAGTCACTTCACCCAAACAATCCATGTCTTTAAAGGGCAGACAGGGAGATAAAACAACCCAATTTTATCTTAGGCAACAAGAACTACTGTTGGTATCTATTGGGAGTAAGATTAATATAACTGGGAATAAGAATAATGGGAATGTAATAGAAATAGCACATTAAATAATAGCAATGTGCAATCTGAAGAAAAGTAGCAATTTGAAGGAATGATTCCAGGCTAGAAGGAGATGCCTTAAGAGTCTCAGAAGCATGTGAAAATTATTATTTGCTTACAGCTTATCACTTACTACAAGTAAAGACCTGGAAATATTTGGACAGTGCTTGGCAGTCCACACAAAAGCCAGCTCAATTTGAAAGACAGGGCTCATGACTACAAACCTGACTTTACCAAGTGGTACTTACTCTTCACAGGAGAAAGGAACTAGGTAGAAGAGGGCAACAATACAACTGCTGTTCTCAAGAAACTGAAGACACCCAGGACTCAAAACTATTTCATACTATGTAATACCAAATGCACCAGTTTAGCTGAAATAGAAAGCCAAAAGGCATGTGAAAGAGAGGGGAACTAACTGTTACCCTACAGAGAAAAAATATCAAAGTGCAGTAAAAACAAAAAATTAACAAGCTTGAAATTCCAGATATGGAAATAGATGATTCAGAACTGAAGCTGTTTTAGATCACTCCCTGTTTCTGACAGCACTTAGATGTTTTAAGATACTAGGGCAGTTATGTCTACTAGAAAAGGCATAGCACTATTATGACCAATGTTGGATTTATCACATATTTTATAATTAACTATAAACAGAGTTAGCTTTGCTAAAACAAATATCTGTTCTGTAATTACTCATCTGTCAAAGATAAAATTTCCAAAAAAATAAGACTATCTTGAGTGAAATTTGTGTACCACAGCGCATAAATATGGATGCAAAAGATTCTTGCACAAATTCTTATCAGGAACATTATCTTATAAATATTATTGTTATTGTCTCATGGCTAATGTCTATACGTAAAAACCTTGGACAAGTCTGCCAAGAACCTAGATCTGTACGGTAACAATTAAAATATGACTCCATTTACTTGAAATGAGTATGTCTTTCAATTGCAGCAAACACAAGATATTCATCAAAAAATGATTGATACAAATTTTATGTCTCACTTATTCCTTGCATCTGTAACAGAGAACTAAAAACAGAAAACAAGACTTGTTTTTCTATTACTGTCGGTCTAGATGCTTTTTCTCATTACTTTTTTTTCTAAACTTTGACATTGTAATTAATTAAACATTTTGATTCTTTTTTTGCAAGTTCTTCTAAGGTTACCAGCATACCTGAATTGCCAATACAATTATGGGCCAGGACAAAGAATGCTATCCTTCCTGGGAGCATGGGAACTGTGAAGGCAAATGAGATGTTTTCTTGCTTTATCCATCTATTTCCCTTAGTGCTTTTACCAGTTTCTAAACTGGCTCTTCTCTCAGTTCTCGGTATGAATCAGTTGCTCTGGTGATCTTTGGCAGACAATCTGACAGTCTCTCTACTGAAATAAATGCATGTGGCCTTATCAGGTTCCTGTAGCTTTGGGACAGATGACTAACAATCCTGACAGCTTGGCTGTAAAATTTTGTATAAGAAATAAATGTTATATGACCTAGCAGAGTAACAGAGGATCCAGCTGCATTCTGCTTTTCCATCAGGCTGTACAGTAACAGAATGGTCTAACTTTTTTCAAAATAGTTTCTCTACTGATAATACATATGATTAACTGGGTGTCCCATGGCTGCAAAATAATATGCAACAAACCTGCTTCTCCTTTCAGCACTGCCTTCATTGGAGCGGAACCACACAAAGAGCACAGTGACATCAAAACTGCAGGAAGACAAATATCTCCATTTTTTTACCCTAAGCTTTGGCTGATTCTAGATACATGTGAATCTCTGAAGAGTTCTTACACAGAGGTTTTTGCTTTCTTTTACAGATATATGGCCATTATTGATCCCTTGAAACCTAGGCTCTCTGCAACTGCTACCAAGGTGGTCATTGGGAGCATATGGATTTTGGCATTCCCGTTGGCCTTTCCCCAGTGCCTATACTCCATAACCAAGGTGATGCCTGGGAGAACTCTCTGCTATGTAGCATGGCCAGGTGGTCCAAAACAGCATTTTACGTAAGCTTTTGTTCTTTTAAACTTGTGCATGGTGATGTTGAGACTTGCAATGGACTTGGCAAAATCTCTGGCATTGTGCAGATACTCTACATGCAGAATAACTAACAGCTTTGATCACTGAGACATGCAGAGCCAGTTTCCTAAGGATGATAAAGCATTATGTGTGATAAACAGAACAAATTTATTCTCTTCCACATCTGAGTGTGCTTCCTCCTGGGCTGCGCTTTTACTGTCATTGCTGCACATAAGATTGCTACTTCTATACAGACAGAGATGGTCAGAACTGGGAACATAACGTGCAATTCAAAGCAAGCTTCCTCTTTATCCTAACCAGGAAAAAAAGGCTTTCTAGTCTTTCCTTAGAATCATTTAGGTTGGAAAAGACTTCTAAGGTCATCAAGTCCAACCACTGACCCTATACTACCAAGTCCACTAGACCATGTTCCTGAGTGCCACATTTACAGGTTTTCAATAAACCCAGGGATGGTGAATCAATTGATTCTCTGGGCAGCCTGTACCAATGCTTGAGAACCCTTCTCATGAATAAAATTTTCCTAATATTCAGTCTAAACCTTCCCTGGTACAGCCTGAAGCTATTTCTTCTCCTGTAACTAGGGAGAAGAGACAAACATCCACTTCACTACAATCTCCTTTCAGGTAATTGTAGAGAATGAGAAGGTCCTAACCAGTTTTTTTTTCTCTAGATTTCTTCATGGGAGGGCTGGATTTTGCCACTTCATTCTGTTACTTATGTCATATATTAGTCCAGAAGAGAAAACTGGATAACCTGTAACTGGTTCCACTTTCTGAAAGTGATAATATCAGTCAATTAAATTAAATATATCCTATTTGTCCCTCTGGTAGAATTAGGAATAAGTGGCTACTTAGGCATCTGTTCTTTCATGTCAACACTGACATTTAAGAAAAACATTGTGTTCAAGGCTGAAAGTCTGTGTAACTATCTGGAATCAATTTTGACCTTTTGCTCTTTTTGAGGCAGGTGAAAGACGTCCTAGTCACATATAATTTTTACCACTTTAGAAGCCATTCACAGACATTTCTCTTTAGGGCAGGAAGGTCACTCTCAGTGACAGTTGGGGATCCTTCATTTACCATTCACTAGGATTTCATCTGAAGTTGACATTTAACCAGGAACTAGCAGGAGGCAAAAGAAATGATCCTTGTTTTCCCAGTGCTGACATCAGCAGTGGTGACTGCATTGCACACAGGCTGCAGATTTGTGTTGTCTGTGTGCAACAGATCTGCCATATGAAGAACGGTGTGTGATCTTATCAGGGACTCTTATCAGGGTTTTTGCATCAATATATCACTAAAATACTTATTTTCCTCTTTAATTTATGGTCCAGACTAGAGCTCCAAATGCCTAGCTTTCCCTCATGATACTTGGCTGTGCAATTAAATCAACTCAGCTAGTTATGGACAAACCCACCTTATTTTGCAGTCACTAATCACAATAACTATAGAGTCACTTATAATATACTAGTGCAGGCTCAGCATTAGACACCCCACAAAGCACATGCATTAAAATGTACATAAATTTGCAGTGCAATTCAACTTTCAAAAAGACAGTGAAAACACCAAGGACTAGCCAGTTAATATAAAACATGCTTTGTGCTAAAATAGAAGTCTTGACTTGTAGCAGCCCATTCCATTGGTATAGCTCCTCTGAAGGCACTTACTATCTTAATATCTTTTCATTGCAGGTATCATGTTATTGTGATTGTGCTGGTCTACTGCTTCCCACTGCTTGTCATGGGCATCACTTATTCCATGGTGGGAATTACCCTCTGGGGAGGAGAAATACCAGGCGACACATCCAACAAATATCATGAGCAGCTCAAAGCTAAGAGAAAGGTACTGTTCCAGTAAACCCCACTAAGCGAATACTTCTAAAATCATCTGCAATTGTGTTGCAACATATCACAGTAAATTCTTTCAGAAACACCAAATCACTTGAAATAGCAGTAATAAGAGATCAGCTTCAATACAAAACTTGATTAAGTTTGACAAGTTGTCTTCTCTGTTCACTGGCTGTTCTTTTCATAACATTAATGTTTGTCATTAAATAAAGGAAACATTTGGGTTTTAACTTCTTACTCCACATGTAGCAGCACACACTGTGTCTACTATGTGGAAGCTAAGGCAAAAAAGTTTAGCCTTCAGAGAGTTAAGATACTGACTTTTGAACACTGGGCTAGCAAACCATTAGCTCTTGTTAGGTAAGATTCTCATCCTACTGAAACAAAAGTGAATCTTGCTGTAGCTCTCAGGGGATTAAGGTCTATGCATATTTGAGATAAGCACCGATCAGCTTGCAATAAATAAATTAGATTTTTAAACAATTTTTTTTGTGAGAAATGCAGACAAGTTTTCCCAGATATTTTCTTTCAATCCCTTTCACTGTAGGTATTGCTTAAACTAACTAGACTTGAGATTGCTTATGAACTGAGTATTTTACTATCTCCAGTTCAGTTTTCCTAATGTTGCTGTACAATGAAGGTTTCTTTCCTACAACATTCTTTTTCTTAACCTAACTTTTCTTATGTAGTAAGGCAGCCTTCTACATTTTTATTTCTGACACAGTTTTTTATGCTAAAATGTATTTAACCTTTCAGACTTGAAAAAATGGTACCCTAATACAAACTTCTAATTCACAA
Source organism: Geospiza fortis (assembly GCF_000277835.1). NCBI lineage: Eukaryota > Metazoa > Chordata > Aves > Passeriformes > Thraupidae > Geospiza > Geospiza fortis. The sequence continues at coordinate 15,270,397 of NW_005054304.1, forward strand.
TGATGAACACATTTTCAGTTGCTCAGTTTGCTTCCTGATGCTGTGAGTATGTTTGAACAGTGGCATACGCTACTGAGCTGCAGCAACAGCAGAGTGGGACATATTGAGTCCTCAGAGAACACGAGATCTCCTGCAAATTCTGGAGAACACTTTCATTTCTTTCAGGACACTGCAGAAATCACTTTCTGTAACAGACACATCTTGCAAAAGCAAATGTGGAAGGGAAGTTATTAAATTATTGCAGAACCAGGACATGCCAGAACTTCAGGACCTGTTATCATAATGACTAAGTAAAATAATCATCTTGTGACATAGAAACTAGAGGTCTCTGAAGACCAAATCTGGCTTTTACTATATGAAACAGAGAGCCCAATTAAATCCCTTGAATACTTTAAAAACAGCACCTGTTAAGAATTCTAAATATATACAAGAGACAAGGAAAAGCATCCCTAATTAAAGGATTTTAAATGTGAGAGTACAGAGATGCATACCTTCAGGACATGCAACAAGGGAATTAAATTATGTGCAGATATATTATAACTGCATCAGTGACTTTATGGCTAGAGCTCCATGACAGCACTTTAGCTACACTGCTGTGCTCTCCAACAGGATTTATGAAACAACTGGTATTTGGAAAGATGAATCATAATTGGTTATTCATGGAGAGGAACTAACAGACTGGAATCCAAATAAAGCCATAACTCAGCCTGCCTCTCATAAATGGCCTGCCTCTCATAACAGAGCTAGTGCTTTGCCTTTTCCAGGCAAAGAAATAATCTGTTTCTCTTGCTATTTAGTATATAGATATCAAGACATATGGAAAATCTATGCACTTATAATGAAGGAGAAATATAAAATAGCTGACTATGTTTCATATCAGGCAATGTTACAGCACAAAGATGTCTGATTAGGGTTGTTTGAAATGGTATTTAATATTAAGAAGGTAGTGAACAGTTCATGCAAGACCTTTAAAAGAAACAATGTTTGCCAGCAAAACATTTGAAGCTTGACAAAGTTGTTAGTAGTTCAACAGATAGTCTCATCCCTCCATATATATGATTGGGCAATACACTCCTGAATCCTCCTGAAAGCATCATTAAGGGATGAAGGATTCAAAGAATTTCACACTGCACACTGTAGGCTGGACAACACAAAGTCGTGCTTAGTATCGGTAATATCAAAGACCAAATATTTAGAAATTCCAGACTGGATGAAACTACAAAACCCTTTTTTTTTCTTGACACACAGCTCAAATATCTCAGGGACTGTCCCACTTAAATCTGCCTGGTATCAGTCTTTTGAACTTCTGAACATTTGCTCCAGGCGGGGACTTTGCAGCCATTATCCCTTCTTCTTAAAGCTCCTGGCATGAGACTGACTAATGTCCAGCTGAACATCATCTGTTCTCCTGCAATTCCGATTTTCATAATATGGAATTATAGTCTCAATGGTGTCACACATAACAAGTTTGTACAAGTGTCTCATAATATTACTATAAGATTTGCCAGGCCAAAATGTTCTTTATATGCACTGCAAATCCTTGCTCTCAGATGTTGTCTCCACATCCTGCTTTTGCTATCTAAAAAGTTCCAATCATTCTTTCAGCTTTACTTAAACCATAAGAGGGAATAATTATGTACTGCAAGTAAAATCAGTTAGTATTGTTTTTATCAAGAGGTACAATTCTGATACAACAGTTTGCTGAACAAAGAACATTTATCTCATCAGAAGATGCTATTGCCTGGCCACAATGGGAAGAATACAGAGCAGCAGAAAATGCTCTCCTTAACTTTTGTATTTCCTTTACTGTTCCTTTTACTTATGACTGTTACTTTGTGATAGTATGTCACCAGGCATATTTTTCAGTAATTTTCATTCCCACACTTATACTTCTGTATTTTCTGCTTCTCCTAACACAGCTTGAGGTGTCATCTCAATTTATTTTAGCAATGAACATTGATTAAAAGACTCATTGTTTCAATATATTTCTTTTTCTCAACTTTGAATATAAAATGAGAAAAAAAGTCCCATATGTTTGCTTCTCACAGCCTCTGTGAGGACTCCTGTATGAACACTTCACACATATTTCTCTGATTTGTTCTTTTTTTCTTTCCCCTCCTTTTCATAGATTTACAGAAAGTCCAAGGAAGGGCAGCTAAAAATGATCAAAGGACTTATGAAGTGATTAAAATGGCCTGCACTTTTTAGTTTGGAGATGAGGAGGCCAAGGGACAAGATGTCAGCATTTAGAGAAACATAAAGGTAGTGGATAAAGTGACTGAAGAACTGTTGGTCACCAAATCCTGAAATGCAAGAACTAATAGGAGAGGAGCACAAGGCTGGTAGAAGAGAGAGCACTTTAAGAAAGAGTAACTTAAAAGTCAGTAAAGGGCATCTGAGAGGTTCTCCTGCCAGATGCTTATGATCTCACAGATTTCATAAAGGTTTTAGAAAAATTAACCAGCAATAAATTCATAAATCATAGAGTTGGAAAAGGTTGGAAAAGACATCCAAGATCAATGAGTCCAACCTCTGACCGGTCTCCACTGTCAACCAGACCACAACACTAAGTGCCATGTCCATTCATTTCTTGAACACTTTCAGATGTAGTGACTTCACCACATCCCTGGGCAGCCTTTTCCAATGACTGACAACCCTTTCAATGAAGAAATCCTTTCTGATGTCCAAAATTTCAGCCTAATGTCCAAGTAGATACTGAAAGGATGAATCAGAGATGCACTCCTCTTTAATACAATCCTGGGTGCTGGGACAGTATCAGGAAAATAGAAGATGGAAAATTGCCAGGTTCATGGGGTAAACAGCACCTTCTACTGCCTCTGAGACAGAACCATAGGATAGATGGGCAGCTGTCTGATTCAGAAGGAACTGTGCTATGTCTTTATGCTCCTGTTTTTACATAGCAGTGTAGCCATAAAAATACTCCTGACTTCTCACTCGCTTTCAGTGCCCCTAAAAATGCAGGTTTTCCTTTTCTTTTTCCTTCATCACGTATGAATAAATTACATGAAAACACATTAATATGTATTTTATACCACACTTCACAAAGAAAAGCACTAGTTAGAAATAATGATACTTTTGCTGGCATTAAAAGGTAGCCAAACAGGTCAGACCAGAAAAAAAGAAGATTAATTGTTTCTCTATGGAGTAATTTATTGTGGAGAAAAGGCAGGAAAAAAGAGAAAAGGAAAAAAAACCAAGAAGTCAAAGCCTAAAACATCACAGTACGGCATCAAAACTCTTGAAATACTGAATTAATTATGGACTGACAGATTTGAAAAAACAAGACTCTACTCATAATATAAAGCTTATTCAAAATAAATAGGTGATGAAATATTACACTATGAACTCACAGATCAGATGATAGCCAATAATTAACTCTAAAATCAGAGATCCTTCTAGTTAACAAGCAACCACTGAGCCTAGACAGACAGACTAGGGTTAGATATTGTTCCATTCTTAAAACCTTTCATGAAAGTTTGCATCCAGCCCTGTGAAACAAAATGTTTTCATACTCTGGGTCTAAGGGTTTGTCTTGCATGTGACTTCCTACACCATCTTGAAACCTCACTTTTATCCTACATATTTGTTCAGACTTCTTCAAGGTTGGAAAGTAATTGCTTCCTCATGGGACTGCATAAAGACATGTTTAAAATCTTCAGTCAGTCATTTAAAACTAGTTATTTAAGCAACCCATCTTCTGGCTTATCCCAGCACTGCAATCTCCACTACCTTATACTTATATGCCATTTTCAAAATGACATAGGGAATAGAAGTTTAATGCAGCAGAAAGTAAATATAACTTGATTATCCTAAATTCAATTAAATCCCCCTCTGCAGTCAACTACTCTACACAAATTTGTACTACAGATTTCAAGGGAAAGCCCAGTCTTGACAGCTGATACCCTTATATACACTGAAACATCACCTGTGACTAGTTTTTAAAAATCAGATAGTAAGAAACACAATTTTATGGTCTTTTTTCAGGTAATGGTTTACCAAGGCTGCACATATGTCAAAATATTCACTAGACATGTTTAGGTGTGCAAAGAGAAGCAAATCCTAGAACACCCTGTATGTACAGTGAAGGCATCTTCACCCTACATACAGTCTAGGACTACAGATCACCCAAACTTGCCATGCAACAGCAGTCTGCTGAAGAGAACTTGGTGCCTTCCTCATCATTTATTTATTCATGGGACATGAGTGTTTCCACCTAGAAGATTTGTTTGTGCTTGTGCACCCAGGCAGGAATGACTGCCATGGTGGTGTCAGACACACGTCTTCCCTTTAGCTGATCTTACATTACTGGAAGTGATACATCAAACAACCTACCCATCCTGTTGTGGGGTAATGAGGTGCAGATGCTCAGTTTGCTAGGAATACTGTGCATCTCCTGCCAAAAATAGGGGTCTGTATAATTTTTTGGTACATCGATACATATCTTCTGTAAATGCATCTTCTCTTTGACTTTGCAGAGAGTGGCAATGAAAACAAAGTACAAAACAGACTAAATAAATACTAGAAGAGAGCTAACATAGAAGATTAAGCTGGAGAAATAAACACTATTTTAAGAAGAGGTGATCTCACTGATCTAACAGTCATAGCACTATGGCTTATATTGTAACGTGTGGGTGGCTGTATGGCTTGACTAGCTGAAATTTCATACAGCTACAGTTAAATTATCATTTATCCAAAATGCTGATGCACTGTGAGCACCTTGCTGGCCAAAGCTCTATCATTACTGAAAGTCACAGGTGTACTTGAGTGCAGCCACATTGACAAATTTAGCAATCATTGTTCAGCACATGCAAAAAGAAAAAAGGCTTAGTAATATGAGGTTGAAGAAACACTTGCCCCAGCTAGCACCACTTCTGGGCACTCCACTGCTCTGTTATCAGCCAACAATCAATAGAAACAGAGATGCTTTTTAAAGACTGCAGTCCTTACATAGAAATGTCCCTGATTAATTCCTCAGGCAACTGAAGGTGTAACAAAAATACCAAAGTGGCAGCTTATGCTCATACACTGTGTTTCCCCTAAGCAAAATACAAAGTGACCAAAAAGTTTCTGAAGTGATTAGTCTGAGTTTATGATTTCCTACTTTTAAGTTAGTCTCCTCTGAGGTTATAATCACGCAGTCATATATCTCAGATTTTGTGAAGCTACTCTCAAAATTAAATATTTTTGAAGATTTTCATATCAATGAGTCATAGAAAGTTTTGTGTTTGACAATGGCACATTTCTTACTTAACATAAGGAAAAAGAAAACAGGAAGAAGGAATTCTCAGATGGTTTTAAAGGCTCTTCAGAAAACAAACTCATCCCTTGTTTGCCAGACACTGGAAGATGTCGAACTGTGCTGTCCAGTGCTTTCTCCACTTATTCACTGAGTGTCAGTTTGTGTCTTTCAACAGTAAAACATTTAATGAAAACAGAACAGGAACCAGCCCTCAGACCTGTCACCACAAACAACTCTTTGAGAATTCCTTTGATATCATCTTAAACCTCCATCTTGTAAAAATCTCATGAACCATAGAGTTAAGTTTTCCAGGCTAAATTTCTTTATAGACAGGTCTATGCCATTATTTTCAGTTAGCTTAATTAATTACTTAACATCCCTCACTGGTGTCATGTTTACAGATGTTTTTATGTCAATTTCTTCTCTCAGTCTTTGTTTACATTTGTTACATAAATGAAACTAGTGCTTCTTTTATATAACATCTTTATGCAACAAGTGACCACAACCAGACAAGGAATGCCAGCAATGTAGTGTCACCATGGTCGTGCACAGGGGTAACTCCCTGTTCTCTATTGAGAATGCCTCATCTGGAACATCCCAATATTTCATTTTTTTCCTTTCATGAAATGGATGACGTGGTCTTGCTATAATGAGCCAATAACATCTGTCTCCTCCTCTTTTGTTCACAACAGGCAAACAAATTCACAGCAGATAATTTTATTAGTCCTTAATTGAGCAAATCCCAGAATTTTGCTGAGTATGATCATACCTGTGGAAGTACAATGTAAAACAACCCATCAAAACTAGCACAGTACCAGTCCAGCAGTTCCTAGCTGCTCTGTGATATCTGTCACTGCCACCACCCCACCTAGGGACACAATCACTATTGGTACAATACAAAGTATATGACCAGCACCGTGACTTCTGCTCCCACAGCTCTTCCACATCTCAGTTCCTTCTCACTTCTGCAGCAGCACAGTTGCTCAGAAGTGTCTTGTCATCAAACTTACCTGGCATGCCTTTATTTTGCTGCACAAAACTCCTAATATATTAAATTAGGTAGATCTCAAGATTGATACTTAGAGAATATATCCTGGATTAGAGAGAGAGTAGTATGAAATACATTCAATAATTATTTTTTTTCTCTCAACTACCTTTACAGCGGAAAATGTTTCCCAAATCATGCTCAGTAGTGAAATGTAACAGGTAGAATTACTTACAAACATTAATAACTAAAGATAGGTTTCCTCTCATTCTGCTTCAGGGCACCTCTCACTATGATATCCTTAACTCTTGACTATTCACAGGAAGTATGAAATAGCCTTCTTAATATGGTAATTAAGATAATGAAGCTAAGCCTGACTTCACAAAGTACTACATATGCCTAAAATTGGGTTTGTAACCATGTAGATGGACTAAGTTATGCAAGGAGATATGACATGCTTCCTACAGACCACAGATGCTTACCCTGCCTGCTGCCCTTCTCCATGGTTCTGCAGGTGTGAGCCAGGACTGGCCATTAAGAAGGTTATTGGACCCGACTGCAGATGTTAGTGTTCCATTAACATTTTGAGCAGTTGTTCCATAATCGTAAAGATAAATACCCTGGCGGACTCACCAGATTGCTATTAACACTAAAGTCAAAGTCTCTATTTGCAAGTAATTGCTATTGCAGTCAAAAGTTTGCAAAATAGGACTTTTTTTTTAAGCTTATTTTCTCTAAGTTTAAGAAAAACTTGAAAAGGGTAATGAAAGTCAGAATATCACATGAGTATCCTTCTGGTGAAAATACTAGCAGAATAAGATACCTGTTACTATTTTGATCAGTAATATATTCCCATAGCTATCAAAAATCTCCACAAGAATACAGAATACTAACATGAAAGTCTGATTTAGGCTTTTCATTTACAATTAAGTTCTTGCACAGTCATCACATTAATTACAATGTATGACCCCCTCCCTAAACATATACACACAAAGAGGCACCTTTTTTTTTCCATTAGGATGAGGCAGAACAACCAATAATCTTTGGTTTTAAGTTTTAAAAAGTTCTGTAAACTCTTTCTATTACCAAGTATATGGACTGAAAACCCACTGAAAATGTAGGGAATGAGCAAAGTAATTATTAATGTTGTGAATCACAATTTCTATTTCACAGTCTCACTCTTCAAATGCTTAGAAATTGCCTAGGGAAAAATTGGGGCATGAGGTACAGGGGAATTACTGTCATTGCATGTTAAACACGAAATATTTTTTACAGTGCTATTTGATGGTCTTAGAACTTCAGAAGAAAGGATTCACCTGTTCTCCTTTTCAAGATTTTTTTTCCTAGCAATTTGTTCTCTTTTTAATGATCTGCCCATAACTTTGAACAAGATTTCCTACTGAGGTAGAAATAAAGTCAGACGCCCTCCTGATTATTCTCTGAATGTGACTGACACAGTGAAATATAACAAATTATTGGAATTATTGCTCTTCTCTGCTCTCTATCTCCAAATAGCTACAGAACACTCAGCAGCAGTACCAGCTTCCATTCATTGACTCAAGGTCCTAAAACTCAGCTATCACCTGTGAACAAACACATCTTTCCACGCCCATCGTCCATGCTTCAAGCAGCAATCACAGAGAAGTAAAAGCAGCGTAAATACTAAAAATGGCTTTATACTGTGCATAAGCCTTGCCAGTTTACATATTTACTGACAAAGTTTTCTGGTCAATACTTTTTTATAGAACAGCTGGCAACATCTCCAGGTCAGGGGCAGATTTAAGAGACTGGTTCTGCATGGTCAATGATTAGGCTCAGAACTGTGCACTTACAGTTGCTGTGATGTTTCTCCTTATTTTTTTTTATATTTTCCATCACTATTGGCAGAAAATTTACGTAAACTGTAAAGTCTAGGCACAGTCCTAGGGCAAAAATTTCTGCTTACTAGTGCCTCATATATTTAAGAATGGAAGTAACACTAGGTTAACAGACAAAAAAATTTCAACAATGCTTCACTCCAATGTCAGTGAGCTCAGTGTGTTTCAAATGCATTGCTGAATTCAACTATACATGTTTGTTAATAATAAAACCAAGATACCTATGAGAAAGAGAAATGAAAGCCAAGTATCTCTTTTTCAACATTCAGATTTTCAACATGGAGATTATGATCTTCATGTTTGAAATAATGGAATTGGGTTTTTTAAGATAGACTTAACTTCTTCTGTGCAGTTCTCCCCAAGTTCAAGTTTGGGACCTGACCCTCCAGACCAATAACCTTAAAATCCCACATTCAGGACAAAGTGTGTTCTTCAAGTTATATGTAAATTTTTCACCGGCATATAAACAAACCTTGGAAACTTCAAAAGGTCTTTTGTTGTATCAGCTAATCTGCAAAGTTATCCATTACATATGCTAAATTATGATCACATGAATATTCCTGTGTGTCCATGGGTGCATAAAAACACATTTGTCTATATATATATATACACACACACACACAGAGTGCATAAGAAGCCACTTCCTCATCAAATCCCTATAGGGAAGTCATGAACAAATTAATTTTAGCATGAGTTTTCAGTCTGCTGAGCTTTCCAGAACACTGCCAAGCATCTGTGTGGTGGAAAGCCCAGGAAATCTGATGCAGATCATTCATTTTGGAGGACTACAGAGGCAAGACCTGTATATTCAGCAGAACAGAACTGCAGTTCCAGTATTACACCCACACACTTTGGCATTCATTACGGGATGCTCTTCATGTCAAAACAAAACGTAACTTCAGCACAGGTTTTTCTGAGTTAAAGCAGAAATCTACACACCTCCACACAGAGGGGTGTCTATGTTACGTCTATTAATGCCTTCTCCTAACAAATCTAATCCTTCAACTGAAGAATATCATTCTTTAGAATTAATAATTCTGTAGTGCAACCTATTCAAAGCACCTTTATTTCATTACTCATTTTCTGGGGTGGATAGAAGTAATTTATTTCCCCAGGTTTTAAAGCAGGTTTCCTAGGAAACAGTTTCAGCCACCCTGGCATGGGTCAGCTTATACTTTATTCCACAAATTGGGATACCACAGGATTATCAAACCAGTGCAATAATGACCAATGTGTTGACCACTATGGCCAAGCCATCTGGATACTTTAATACTTGAAGGAATGCTTGCCTGTACAAAAATAAATGCTTGTCAAGATAATGACACTCCTGATACTTTTCATCAATAATTGACCAGAGCACGAACCACTTTTTATTGACCAAGTATTTCCAAAATATTCTGTATGGGAGTTACAAGTCTACTTCTCCTAATAAATTCACAACCTTGTACAGTCATTTGAAGAATGACAAAAATAAACTAGGTGCATGAAATTCAAAACATAAACCTCAACATCACTGACAATACCAGTTTCATTTGAAGTCAATTTAAATGAAAATGGACTGGGGAACAACATTAAATTTTTTTACCCTTTTTTTTTTCTCAGGTGGTAATAAAAGTTTTTTCTTCAGACTTTGAAAGAGAAGATACTATTACCACTGCAAATGCATAATTAGGATGGCAACTAAAAAATAGCTTTAACTGTGTTTTTCTCTAACAGAATTTTGCCATGCAATTTAAATAAGTACAGTCCAGGAATAATTCACAGTTATTTTCTCATCAACAGCAAAGAGGTTTTTCAAACTATGTAGGAAACAATCTGCATTACTTCTCATTATTTTCTTGTGCCAAAATTCTAGAGAAATATGGTAAACATTCAAATGGTTTCTAATTATATAAATTACTTATTTAATTCCCCTAGGTGAATAAGGTGGAAATAAAACAATTCAAACAGTAGTCTTTCCATATTAAATAAGAGTCTGTGCTCCTATTCTGAAGATAACAAAAGATAACATTTCATTTTAGGTTCAGGAGGACAGGTTTCATTACAAGGAGGTCACATAAAGTAAAACACAAGTAGGATGGTATGCAACTTTTGCATAATTCATTGGCATAATTCATCATAGCATTAGTTGGTTATTGCAGTGTCCAACACATAAGAATAATTTTCAAAAGAGAACATTCACTAGTACCATTCCTTCAGAAGTCTTTCATGGAAAATTAATTTAAACATTGAGCCTACAATGAGGATTAAGGGTTCCAGAACACTTTCAGAATTGTGTCAAAGTGGACTTCAGAATTAACTACCCCTATTAGCAAAAAAAAAAAAAAAAAAAAAAAAAAAAAAAAAAAAAAAAAAAAAAAAAAAAAAAAAAAAGATTGTTTTATTTCCCCCCACACCAAATCGCATATTTGGTTGGAGGCATGGAAATTAATTCTGCCCCATCATTCACTCCCAGTAAAGAAGGAAAGTATTGTAAAATAAGTGGTGGTATGAATCTTAAGCACAAAAGCACTCGATCAGCTTTTCCACGAACTAGATCTCAGGTGGATAATCATGCCAAATAATGCCAATCCCACAACAACCACTCAGAGTCATTTTCTAAAGAACATAAACTTCTTAGGCCACTCAATGCTCAAGACCAAGACGATACAAGGCCACCTACCTTTACTTGCTGTCTAGCTTACAGAAAACTCTCTTAGGTTGAGTAGTAGACATTAGCATATTGCCTAACACCCAACAATCTCTTGTGAGATATCTTTATTCTTAGATAAAGTAACAAAACTTGTGGAAACTTTTCCTCCTTGCCCCCAGTCAGATGCATGTAAAATCACACATTCTCAAGGAAAATAAAACTCTGAGCAAAATATTTACCTCTTCTTTGCAATGAAACAAATATTTCTTGACGTGCTGAGAGAAACCCAAAATAACTGTCAAACCTGTGTTCTATGAAGCTTTGGGGGAAAATAATTTAAACCAGCAGTAGCTAAGACCATTCATAAAAAATGCCAGAATTGCTTTGGTTTGAGGGGAGTCCCACATTGGGGAATTTGGAAGAAAGCAAACTAATTAAAAACTACTTCACTCTAGACAAGAATATATTTTCAAACTTTTGAGCTTAACTAAGAAGTAAAGGGTTATGAATTCTGTTTGCAACAAGGGATTGTGCAAATTGAAATTAAAAGCAGTTTCTTTATTTCAAGTAACTGAGAAAAACAGATGGAAAACATAAGTCAGAAGACTAAAAGTATCTGGAGCACTGGAATTGGCAAATACGTTATCTGGCTGAAAGACTTCCAAGCGTTCTCATACTTTCTCGTCCTTCAACTATTGATAATCCATCCTTTCCCATGGGCTGAAAGAATACAGAAAATCCCTGAGTCAAAGCACTTGGTACCTCAGAAGTCAGCTCCATCTCTGCACTATTGCCAGCAGAATTACCCTTGAATCCTAACTTGCTTGCAGAAGACAGATAGTTTACTCCAAATAAGCATCACGGAGAAACAAAGGCATATTGGTGTTCCTTTCTCTCTGGTGCCTCATGCATAAGTGCCATGTATGTCCCCAGGACTGGGAAGTGGATTTACTGGCTGCATCCTAACATGCTGGGAGAAACACTTTGTGAAATGTTAGTGTGGTATTTGGTATTTTACTTCTCCCAAGAGTACAGGGCCAAAGTTATGATTCCAGGGATTATCTGTGAACTGCGTTTAAGCTGTGTTCATGAATAAATAACATCCAGGAGAGGGTAAACAAAGACATTCTTACACTCCATGGGTTCTTAAATCATTTGCTTCTTGTTCATATCTGCATAACACCCAGGAGTAAAAGTTCTGAAAGTAATTGTTCTGTGTGACATAAGCGGAAATGAAATCAAAAGCCAAATTCCTGTACTTGTACAAGCAGCAGTATCAAAGATGATTTAGAAAGGCAATAACGAGCTGCAGAGAAGATTGAAAAGGAAATGATTGCAGGGTCCAAGTCTTAGGTTTTGCTGTCAATTCATTGCCTTGCAATGTGAATTGCTATATTCCTCCAGCAGCAACTGAATCTCTCAGAACAGTATATGTTATTCCCAATCTTTCAAGAGCTGCTCTCAATGCTACATCTTAAACCAGACTACTCTTCTAGCTATTCTTCATGCAAAATAAAAACAGTATGAAAAAATAAATGTACTTGCTGGTTTTTCTAAGTGCAGCAGAATCTATTAGTTCCTTTTCACTTTTACTGTTCCAAATTTTTCACAGCAAAGGCACACTTGCAAACTCCAGTTCCAATGAACTTACATCGGTTTTGCTCTTTTATATACATTTTTTCTCATTACATTCATTAATGAAAGAATGCTTCTTACTCAGAAAGGATTTAAGGAATGGATAAAGACCAGAAAGCACATAAATTAACTTCTTCTAGACAGAGTTTTTCTTAGACATAGGCAGCAGTGCACCAGCATCAGCAAAACTGGTTAATGAAAACCAATGTATAAAAATAAATACTTTGATTTTACATTTACAAATCAAGCCTCAAGACTTGCATGAAGGTTGCACAACTGGGAGACCTCAGCACAACTCATTTAACAAAAGTATTGCCTAGAACAGAAAAAATCCTCTTTCCTCCAGTCATGCTGTCCACAATATACACAGAGGGAGACTGAACAGAACACCAGGAGAAAATGGTGCCACTGGGATAAAAGATTTTGCAATTCACATTTTGGAAAGCTCCACGGTGAAATTGTGGCAGGAACAGAGCTAGATTTTAAGCTAAGTGACTGAATTCAGCCATTTTCTTGCTTTAGAAAGGTTTCCTAATGCACAAGAGAAAATCTTTCCAATGAATTCTATGCAACTCAGAACAGAAGGAAAAGCAACTGAAAAACCTTAATACCTCAAAAAGTGAAACAGAACAGACCTATTAAAAAGAGCTTTTTTTTCAGTCACAGGTTTAAGTAGTCAAAAAACAACTGAAGGTCTTTTATATTCTGCAGTTGGACCTGTAAAGTGTCACTGGGGTTTCTTAATGAAACATCACAGTGTACTGGGAAAAGACGATCAAGTTTTTGTGGTAAATTCATACTGCGCCTGTTTAATTTACTTTCTCTGTTGGTTTACAGGCACTTGTTCATCCAAATTTATTCAAGTAAACTCAAGGTGCTCTAGGGTTTAAAGATCTTGAAGTCACTTTCTGTTCATAGTTATTGATATAACCAAAAAATAAAACTTTATACTGGAAAGACCAACATTACAGACAAGCACGGCAGCTATAAAGTGCAAGGTATGGCCTTGCAGTGCGTGCCTCTCTCTGAAAGGGAAAAGGACATCGGGAATAATTTCCCTCCTTCTCCTGATTCTTTTTTTTCCCCTCAATTTTTGCCAACACACAGTCATTCTTAGATGATGAAATGAGAACAGACTAGGTCTTTTTGATTACTCTCAATTTTTGCATTTGACTTCAAATTTAACCTTAACTGCCTTCTGTTTCCAACAACTTCACACCACACAGACTTACAACATCTCACTTATCTTCTCCTAGGAAATATGTCAATAAGTACACTGTACTATATAAATACTTAAAATGACATGCAAACCTGAATGATTAAGAATGTAATGTGCTTCACTGTCTGTCATTCAAGCAACTCATTACTTCACAAATTAAATCAAACACTAATGTCCATCTAAAATCATCTGTAGCTTGTTATCCAGCTTGATTACATGCTTCAGAAATTTCTGCTTTCAGGAGGATGATGACTTAATATTTAGTCATGGATTTCCAGAGAGAAACAGCAACAAGAAAGCCCTATATGAATCTCACCCTCTTAAACTATGAGTATTTTGTTTTAAACAAAAGAGTAACCTTACAGGGAAAGATGCAATTCTCTGAGGGTGATTTGGCATTTTTCATTTCAAAACTCAAAGTTAAAACTTTCAAAATTAGAACTGAATTGCCTGAAATTGTGACAAGAAAAATTTTGGATTTTCTTTCCAGGGTAAAAGTTAGTTTGGAATATCTGGTCCCTTGAAGAAAACCTGAAATGTTGTATTTAATAGTAATTTAAACTGGAACTTCATTCCTTCAAGGTTAATTTGTGCAGCAGCTGAAATCTAAAAGCTGGTTTTTGTACAGCTGGTGAAGGTTTATAAGCTTTAGGAGACCTTTAAGTAGACTTTAGAAGCACTGCTTGCCTTGCCCTTCAATATCTCACAGAAAACTAGACAATGAGCACTTGGATGTCAGAAAAAAGACAAACAAGTTTCTTTGGGAAAAAAAATTGATGCAACTGAGTATGCCAAATAGGCAACATAGACTCTTTCTGTGATTTCTAGCATCTCTGGGGCATGAGTGACACAGTGCTTAACCAGATTAAGCTACATTTGTTGCTGGGAAGCTCTACTGTTTTGGTTCTCAAGCACTGAACAGATGAACTGTAAACCATAAATACAGATTGACCTGTTTACACTCTGAAAATTTGGGCACAAAATCCTTTCATTCAGTACCTATGATATTCCAGTGATGACTAATTCTAGGAACAATTTCATATGCACAGCTGGAACTGCAAGGGCTGCTAATTAAATATCAAGGTAAATATTTAAGACTCGCAGTGTTCTGAAATTACAGAAGTCCTGAAAGGTGCTGAAGTAACACTTATCATTCCTGACTGATCTATAAAAACACAACAACAAGCAAAGGGCACCGGTAAATCAATGACAGGGAGTTTAAGTACCATGGTAAAACTACAGAATTAAGACTTCTATCTATACAATGTGTGCAAGGCAGAGGTGTAAGTCCCCAGCAGAACAGTAGAAGTTATGTCAAAAGCAATGAAATAGCAATGCCATTTAACGATAGACTCATTTGACAACATATTTTTATGCATCATTTCACATACATGGTTTAGTCCAGAAATTTCTGTCCACATAAAATCATAACCTTTTCTCCCCACGCCAAAAATCACATATATAGTCCCATAAACTTCTATATATGCCTAGATGTAGATACACAGACATACCTGTGAAAGGTAAAAGTGATAGCATGTTTTGGTGTGTTGCCTTCCTTTATAACAATGATCTTCCTGATCACAGGATGATTTATAGTTAACTGATGAAAAGTGCTTCAGAAGAACGAACTATTGTAAATGTTTTATATTTGGCCAGATGCCTCTTTTTTGCCTTTAAATGATGATCAGTGCATATATATAACAATAAGCATTCTTATAAGCAAAATCTTGCACATTACAGTCCCATCCAGCAAGAAAGACTGTTAATTGGTGCCAGCTATTAAATGAAAAATGAAAAATTGCTTTATGCTTCCCATAGGAAGATGCAATGCGAGTTAAGGAGGATACCATAACATTTATATGTAAAATTATTTAATTATGTTAGTTGGCATTTTATAAAAACATTAACCAAAGACATGTAAGTATAGCAAATCTCAGTTCTTTGGATTTTTCCCTTGGTAAAACTAGAAAAAGTATGAAATGGCACTTTGTACAGAGAAAATACAGGAACTGTTCGTAGACATCCCTGTTATTCCTCAGTATTCAAAAGTACAAATAAACAAGAGACTTCCCAGCATGGATCTATCATGTCTAGTTCCATTTCAGCTACAAAAAGAAAACCTGTGGTGTAAACATGTGACATATTGTGCTGAAAATGGTAGCTGAACTAGTATTTTACATAGCTGAAAAGAGAAAGATGGGAGTGAAAATTTTACAAGTTGCAAGCTTTCCTCACGTGTTTGGAGCACAAAGCAGAGCCCCTCTTCATTTGTGCTTACTAAAAACTATGGTAGCTAACAGATGTTGTGATGCCTGCAGAAAACAACAAACAAGGATCACCAGCCAAGGGAATTGTTAGGCTCTGAAATTACACAGGATGCTGCAAGTTGCTCGTTTCCTACAAAAAATTGGGGACCAGAAATAGACTTGCAGACCACAATAAAAATAGACAGCAAGGTCAATAAAGGCCAAAATGAGGTGTCTAAATAAAACACTCTGTAACCTTATGCCATGGTTAGATGTACAGAAAAGAAGTGATATTTTAGATAGCCAAATACATTACTTGCAAAAAATCAATACAAATAAAGTCAGGAAAGGTTTTCTTGCTATTTTTCTTAGGAAAAAGAGGATCTCCAGTCAAAAAAAAAAAATTTAGTCAGATTAAAAGGAAAAACTATATAAAAGCATATTCAGCTTTCCTTTGACTTTAAAAACTAATTACAAGAAAATTATTAATGGATGTTGAAATGCTAGTCCAAACTAAAAAGGCTTAATACCATTATTACTTCTTTCAGGTGGTAAAAATGATGATTGTGGTTGTGCTGACATTTGCTGTCTGCTGGCTGCCCTACCACATTTACTTCATAGTCACTGGGATCTATCAACAATTAAACCGGTGGAAATACATTCAGCAAATCTATTTAGCCAGCTTTTGGCTTGCCATGAGCTCTACAATGTACAATCCCATTATCTACTGCTGTCTTAATAAGAGGTAAGAGCTGGTTATGAAATGAGGTGCATAACTTCAGCAAGAACATAAACTGCTTAAACAGAAAAAAAGACACAGAATTTTCACTTAAATAGATTCCAGTTAGTGGGGAAATAACAAAATGAAAAAAATAAAACCCAACATTTCTTAAGATTTGTACTTGACAAGAAGCCTCAAAAACCCAGAGGCAGACTTCCAGTAAATATTCTGGTCTACTTAAAATTTGAGAGCAAAATGCAGTTTTCAGAAACCAATCCTTTCCATGTGCACCTCCAAATTTTTTTTTAAAAACCTATAGCATTTTAATGGTTTTGGTTTGCAAAATATAAAAATAAAGAAGATGGTAATTAGTGATATAGAGTGCAAGCAGTATGTTCACCAATTGTATCCCAGATTTTGTTTTGCTGGAAGAATGCAATACAAAATGTGATTTACTGTGTTCTGTAGATCTCAGCATTAGATTCCTACTGCGCTCCAAGATCTGCAATAGGCTGATAAATATTATACAAATGTTTATATTCTCATTACTTAATACTAAATTACAGTATTGTTTGATACTGTATTATGCTCTGAATTTCAAAGGCACTGTACCTATTGAGTTGCGTGACATTTTACAGATACTTGCTAGCCTGAGACTACAGCATTCCAAAACAGACTCAAATATTTCATTTCAATTTATAGGACCAGGATCTACACAAACATCATCCTGGCCATCCTATTCACCAGTATTTCTTCTAGCATTATTGGATAAAGAACACCAGGAACAATTAATTATTTCACAAACTCAGTCAGTACGAATCAGTATTGATTAAGTAATCTTAAATATTATTTTAAATCTCTTTTGACTTAGCAGCCAGCGCAAAGTTTAGTTACTGTCAAATTTTATAGCAATATTGCAAGGTATTTCTAAACCCCAACTGAAGATCATGTAGTACTTGTCAAAAGGAATCTAATCAAAAATGAAGTGAACAAATCCTAACAAGTTTTTATTGGCGCAAAAACATTGGCGTCATCCTTCTTGATGAGGATAACTTGTGACAATTCCATTCATGATCTTTTAAAAAGACAAGGTAATGACTAAATTCATAGTGCCTTCTGCCTTCTGATGAGCTTTTCATCACTTACAACTGTTTAAAGACAAGGTAAAGTTTTAGCATGCCAGAACAAAACTAACTCAAATGGCAAATTTTCCATTTGTTTCAACAGAAACCAGATTTCACTAAGTGTCCAGTGTCTGCAAAATCAAAGGCAAAGAAAAATGAGGCCTCATTTTTTTCAGTTACTACCATAAAACTTCTAAACCAATCCCATTTTCTTCAAAAACTTTTTATGGCACAATTACAGAAGTATTTATTAAAAAATAGTATCTCTGATGTGGCTTATGTTGACACTTGCAAACTGCAAAATTAAATGTCTGGATTAAAGAATACAGTCAAAGAAAAATTAATATTTTGAAACATACTAAAGGTCACCTTATTCAGAATTTGATGCAAGAATGAAGTCCTGGTGACAGTCCTGTTATAATTAAGTTCCGTATTGAAATGAAGATACCAGAATATCTGCTTCCTTTTCATTAAATAGGAAAATAGAGCTTGTTGCTGGGATTCAGATCAATTCATGCGTCTGCTGCATCTAGTACCAGACAGAGTCAGAACATCTATCCCTAGCATCATCTTCCAAGCTAATTAGGATATTACGTATCTAGATAAAGAGAGCATTATTTCAAGATGAAGAAAAAACATGCCCTGAATCAGAAAGAGGATGGAAGGTGCCAAGAAAAGTAATACAGTTAAAAGATGTTTTGGTTTTACAATTCCTGTCACAAAATCCATTTCCATCAGAGGCTCTTTCAGTATTTTTCCAAAATATGGACCGCATGTAAACTGAGAATGCTGAATAGCAACCTACGTGTGTGGTTGTCATCACGTGAGAACTCCATGGCAAACTTAAAAATTTGAGGAAGGAAAAGTCGCTTCTGTGAGATCTGTTAACTTTAACTGAACACTAGATCTGAATTTTTACCTGCAGTCATCACTGTGGTAGTTTAACCACTGCTCCAAAAAACTTACAGGCAGGATAAACAATGGAGCTGATTGTTTAAACAAAACAAGAGAATCAAGACAAGTGAGAAAGTCAGATAAGCTTTAGGTCTAGGTGAAAAGGTGTTGTTTTTCCAGTTATACACAGATACATAGAGAATTGCTTTTCTAATATATTAAGCTTTTATTCTGGAAGCGCATACACACAAAATGCAACAATGGTCTTTACAGTAAATCCCTGCCTCTGTATGAGTATTGCAAACACTGATGCTCTAAAACCTCAAAATGCCTGTTTGTAGATTGCTCACGTTCAGATTTCAACTTTCTAGGATCCTCTTAATTATTAAAAATTATTTTCCAAATATTTCACATGAACAATTATTAGTCATTAACTCATTCCCATATAAGCATCCCTGTTAGAGAGAAACACAGAAGGGATATTGAAATTTGGAAACTGGGATGGCACTTTAGAGAAAAGTTACAAAGTTTCTTGCTGAAAGAAGATGAAAATACAGATGCAGATCTCATTAGAGGTCAAACCAAAACAATTTCTGTGAAGACAGTTCTGCGAAAGTCGGTATTTGTTTACTTTGCAGAGGCAAAAGACAGGAAATTCATTATAAGGAAAATACCACTGTTAAAACGCAGGGACAGCATATAGAAAATCAAACCAAAATGAGTTGTTACCATTATCTTTTTTGTCCTACTCTGACCTCAGTCAAGGAAACCCCCACTGACTTGAGCCCAACCAGGCCTAGGGGCAGGATAACTGGCCAAGTCAGTATCCTGGCAGCACTGTGTGTTTTCAGATGAAGGCCTGGGGCCTTGCGAGCCCAGGCATTCACCAGGCTTCTTTCCTCCTAGGTTCCGAGCTGGCTTCAAGCGAGCTCTGCGCTGGTGCCCCTTCATTGAGGTGTCCAGCTATGAGGAGCTGGAGCTGAAGGCAGCCAGGTTCCACCCCGCGCGGCAGAGCAGCCTCTACACTGTGTCCAGGATGGACTCCAGCATGACCGTGGTGTTGGACACTAATGATGGAGACAGCATGCACGCCAGCCATAAGAAAAGAGCAGCTCCAAAGGACCTGAACTTCAATGGTTGCTCACAGAGGAATTCCAAGACTGTCTCCACAGCCTCAAGCCTCATCAGTTCACTGCACACATCAGCAGATGTTTATTCCTAAACATTTCACTTTGCTAGAAGGGCAACACGGGACAGTGTTCTCCTACTTTGGAACTCAGTATCCGTACCACAGGAAAGCAAACCAGATTCCACTAATAAACCCTAGCTATAAATATTGTGAGACTTTTGGGAAATCTCTTCCTTTTTTTTGCTTTGGAGAGGAAGAGGAATTTGAAGACATATGTACGTCTCAGTCCAAAAGCACAGTTACACCTTAGCTGCAACAATGTTTGTAGGGATTATCCAGAATAAACCAATGGCATTAAATCTTTGTTTCAGTTGTCTCTAACCTGTGGCATTAATGTTTGACTTACCAAAATGTAACAGGCTCCTTTACTTATCGAAGCAGAAATGTACTGTGTTTTCCATTACGAGTGTATTAATTCTACAGTAACAAAATTACATGATATTTGATTATAAAGATGTATTTATAATGAACACCTAATGAGCCCCAAGTCTATTAAGCTGTTTCACAATTTAGCTCCCAGACAAACAGATAAAATTAAGTTCACGTGAATGCAGTTCAGCTCTGTCTGCAACAGTAATTTTGCAAATATATGTAAGAACCGGAGAACATGACTAAGAGACTAAGTTAATTCTACCAAAGTTTGCATATTAGTAAACATTAGACTCTAATGGGATTTTACTTCCAGGGGAATATATTGCTTTGATGAATCTCATAGCTTTGTATCTTAGTTCTAGGGGTAAGGTCTGTCTCAGCGACCTTAACAGAACCTTTCTGACTGACTTTGGAAAGGCCAAAAGATTTTAAACTGGAGATTCATATATGAAAAAATAACACTGTGGCAACAGACTCTTTTCTGCAGAAGATAAAGTAACAAGACTCATGATGAAAAACTTCCACTGGAAAAAAAAAAACCTATTTGGGCTCTTTTTGCAAATTTTCCATAGCTTGATGCATGTCAAAATACTCCTGTGCCTGCCTCTGAAAATATTCTAGGCATTCTTACACAGACATGTTCCCACCGAATTCAGACAAAATCCACTTACCATCACTGTTGCAGATGAAGCTGAATGTAACAAAGGGACCAGAGAGCAGCCTTAGTTTTAGTTAAATGACTGTGTCAGTTGCATAGATAGACTGGTTACATAAATGTTTGTTGTCAAACAGTTAATAAAAATACCAAAAAGAGTGTGAACGTCTTCCCGAGTTAGCCAAACCAGCACAGGACAGTGTATATCTGGTTGAACCCAACACAGTACCAAAGCTGAGCAATTAATAAAGAGACATTTGAGGAGAGAAAGGCTTGAGCCAGCTTTAGTCCACATTCCTTCCCAGCAGCTGGGGATGATCAGCATTGTGACAGTGAGCATATCAAACAAGATCAGTAAAACAAGAATCATATTTGTATTGTGATTCATGTATATAGTCAATTGTTACGTTCTGCTAAGTGTTAACTTGTACTTGTATAGTGATTGCAGTGCACTGTGGTATCACTTACTAAATCAAAATCCTAAGGTAAAATATCCTCAAATACATAAACCTGATACATTAAATTCTCCATGTACAGAATAACCGAAGAACCTGATCATAGAATATTGTACTCTTACAAAAATGAATCACAAGCCCAGACTCACACTTTTTCTATCTATGGCCTGATATTAAATCCACTGAAACAATCCATTCATTAATGACTTCCCTTTTAAATGTTGGTCCATGCTTTTCAACAGTCTATTTCTCTAAAAAACCAGGTATTTTCCAACATTGTAATTGTCATGCTCTCACTTCTGCTTGTCTTTTTTTAGTGTGTAGTAATCCAGCAAGTGTCATGCAATGCCTATAAAATACTTGTGAATTTTTTCCCTTTAAATACTCTGTTTTAAGAACTTTAAATCTTCCCAGGTTTTTAACAACTCTGTTAAGAAGATCCAGGATAGTCACACACAAACAAAAAATTATGCTAAGTATATTAACCTGATGGTGATGTACTACAAACACATGCTGTGAAGTCCTCTGTCTGCTCATGTACAGCTTCTGAGAAACATACATAGAGAAAATGTATACTTGTTAAATAAACAGTCTTCTCTAACAATGGCTATTACAAAATCAGTGTAGATAAATTTATTGTTTTTAAATGTATAAATTTTAAAAAGCTGTATATAAAAGTACAGCTGCATAAATGTATAAAATATCATCTTCATGTAACATTTAGTATTTTTCATTGACAAATATCAAGAAAGCAATGGTGGCCTCCTCACACTTGTACCTCTAGTGAAACAATTTCACTTTAAGTGTTTATGATATGACCTCCTGGACAACTAATCCATTGATAATATCGCTATATTTTGGTGGGCTGGAGGTATCAAAACACCCTCACCATTCCTGTAGTTCTTCTGAAGTTACAGGATATTCCTGTATAATAAATTAAGAAATCTCTGCCTGTAATCACAGCATTGTTTTAACAAAACATGACAGCAATAATGTGGTGCAAATCAATCTGTGTCTCAGCCCCCAAGAACATGCAGGGTTACACAGTTAAACAAGTAGCACAGCAAAAGCTGTGACTGACAGCAGCTTTCATACGAATTACTATTTCTGAACAAGCATTTTCAGCAAGTGGCCTGGTCACTATAAAATTCCTTACAGGCCTCCTGACACCCCTCACTAAGTGTAGAGGAAATCGGATCATCCTCAGTTTGTGTCAGTAAGACTGCACAAAGTAGTAGAGGGCATACAGAGCACATGCTCTTGCATGATTGCTGGTGCAGCACTGTGGCTGTCTCATGTCTGCAACCTTCAATCCACACTCTTCAGTTTTGCTAGGAGTGAGTTAAGGAAAACAGACCAATACAGAGCTAGCTTCTTACCAAGAAGGGCACAATAATTCTCCAAAACAGCTGCAATTAAACAGCATCAGAAAAGGTTTTCTGATCCTGAAATCTTCTGAAACATGTTCGTCCTTCTCACTATAACAGTTCATAGTA
This sequence comes from Geospiza fortis, assembly GCF_000277835.1. Lineage (NCBI taxonomy): Eukaryota > Metazoa > Chordata > Aves > Passeriformes > Thraupidae > Geospiza > Geospiza fortis. Next base: position 15,293,157 of record NW_005054304.1, read on the forward strand.
CTTCAGCCCAGGCTCCTGCTGGAGTCTGCCTCAAATGTATGTGTGATGAAGAGATCACTGCTCCCTGAACAGCCATTTTGCAAGAACATTCCCTTGGTAGAGAACAGGTTTAACTTTCACATCACCAAAGACAAAAAAAATCAGCATCAGTTTACTCTGTCATTCGCTTGACATTGGCTAAACAAAAAAAACACCAAAACAAAAAAAACCCAAAAACCAATGCAATCAAACCAACTTAAAAAGCAAAACATGACTATTTAAATAATAATTTTAAAAAACCCTCATTTCTTGTCTCAAGTCTTAATGGTGGTGCATTCTCCTCCCCACACTTTTCCTTGAACCACTCTACAACCTCAGGAATCCCCACTGGGCATTGGCCTTTGTGTGATGAGTTGGGTGGTCAAGCTTCCCTTGATCATATGGCAACTCTAGAGTGGTTGAGCTGGGAACATCCCTGAGATGAAGGACAAGAGCACAGTCAGTCCCCCACTTACAGCCTTGGGACTTTCCCTGAACCATAACCCAAGGGGAGTAACACCACTGTGGCTGGAGTTTTGAAAACAATTTGAAATTGTATTGGAAGCAATTTGGAATTGTTTTGGAAACTCCAATCATTACTGATCTGAGGATGGAAATCTTACAGATTACATCTCGCTACCCTATAAATAGAGGTCCTAAGTGAGGCCCCTTGAGCTTCCCTGGACTTCAGTGGAATGCACCAGAATCTCCCTTTGAGTGGGACATGGCTCTCAGAGCTTGCAAACTCTCATGTTTGTGAGAAAGCTGAAGACAGGGCATAGGCAGATAAAGTCTCACTCCTTGAGCCTCAACCGCTGAGAAAAGCCAAAGCACTCGACAGCGTATTTGACTGAAATCAGGGGGAATTTTTCACAGGTACTTCTGTACACACTTCATTGTGTCTGTGTGCATGCATGTGTGGGAATTGATTTAAATACCCTGTAGCAAGTATAGCATAAACACTGACATCTCAGAAGGATAATTAACTACTGCAATTTTAGTCAATTTTATTGAATTACTTTATAAATGCTGAATTAGTTAATTGATTAAGTACTACTTAAATCCTTTAAACACGAAACATTGATCAGGTCTAAGGCTAAGTTTTTTCAGTGGGGTCCACTCTGAACCTTGTGACTCTATGGGAAGGTCTTCCTTACACTTTCACCCTTATCACTTGCATCCCTGGTCTCCATGCAAATCATTCTAGTGATTTTAAGCCAATATTCCTTTGTATGCTTCATTTACATAGTAAATAATAGAGTGAACATTGCCATTGAACTTGGTTGCACTTTCACACATTTATATGAAAACTTGCTTTTCTCAATACCTGTGACAGTGATTCTTTAAGCTACCTAAACCACTCAATTGTGACAAATTGGCATAGTCAGCAGAAATCAGGATTTGCAACAGTCTTCCACATAAAAGCATGATCTTGAGAGGAAAAATGAACTCCAAGCACACTCAGGGTACTTGGACAGAATGCTTTCAGCAGATTGCAGTCTGGATCTCTTTGGCAGGAATCCATTGACAGCCCTCCTTCCAGTTCACTTACAGCACATTGTCAAGGTTGGGCATTGGCAGACCTGCACAGAGTGAGCTATTTGCAGCATGTTTACATCTGGTAACTAAAGGTGTCACTGAGGAAGGTCTCTGATTAATACCAACATGTATTTTCAAAAATAACATACAGAAGGAACTGATGAAAAAAAGGAGAACAAAACAGGCTTTAGAAGTTGGTGCTTTCTTATCTAAATAAAACCATACAGGTATTTTGGAAGTGGATGCTCCTCCTTTAATACTGGGGAATTTTTTTCACACCAGTGAAGAAGACTATTTCAGCGATATAAATTCCAAAACCTTTCAGGCTGTGCCCACCAGGATACAGGATTCAGAAAAACTCTTGTTCCTTTTGCATTTATTTCAAGGCTTTTGAAATGCCTATTCCAAGTGGAAATTTACTGCTGAACTTCTTCCTCTAATTCAACATGAGTTTAAATTTAGTGTCCTAAATACTATGGGCTGTTTGTTAAAGAATACCTCCAAAGATTGCTACAAAAGTTGCAAGAGATACTACTAAGGGCATACCACTCTTTACAGATATCTTGTGAATTCCCTGTATTAAATAATGCGTTCAGTTTGTGTCTTCCTGTTCATGAGCAGATTCAAGTGGTTCTATGTTCATAAATCAAAATGATCTGTTGAGATCAGTCAAAAATAATTCTTTTTCAGTCCCTGAGCAGTTGCTGCGGGTATTTAAATACAAATTGTATTTAGATGAGTTCATATATCACATGGATATAGTTACTGGCTAATTGAATTGTTTCTCTCTCATCCATAAAACTGAAACATGCATATTGCATTACAACTGGCATCAGATTTCCCAAAGCAAAGGGTTAAGCTTTCAAACACCAAAGCTGTTTGTTATGAGTACTCTGCAACAGCCTCTGGAATCCCTATTCCTAAGTTTCACAAGGAGTTTTTCACTGCAATATTTGTGATGCAAACAGAAAAAGGGACACCAGGAACACTCACATGAATTGTACTTCCCAAGCACATTTGGTATGGAAATTCATGTTGCCCAGCTTGCTTGGATTTTCACACTTTAGATTTTAAAAAATCCAAAACCAACTAACTAATAATTTAATCAGTAGGCACTGACCAATTAAATCCTATAAATGTGCCAACACCTGAAATGTTCAGCAGCTCTTCTACAACACTGCCCACAAATTCACATGAAAGTGAAGATAACAGATCAAGTCTGTAGATACCACACACATCAAAACTTCAGGCAAGCTCCTTCTTGAATGCAAGGGAAAACTTCCTGGACAGCATCTCCAGATTTGCAGAGGTTCTGCCAGAGGAGGTCTGACCAAGGACATATCTGACTGGATATGTTCCAGCATCAAAGGACTTCAGAGCAGTCCTTTGAGCAGTCCAGCCAGCAGCTCTTTCCTGTTTGCAATACTGAAATCTGTATCTTGTATGAGAACTGAAACACTTAAGGCAGCCAGCAACACCTTCAATATCAAAGGTACAGTTTTGCCTCGACCCAAAGCTCTACTCAGTAGGACATTACACTAGGCAAAGTAAGCTTTTATTCAGAAGTGTGTTCTAATATATCCACAGCCTTCATTCATTTGGTTGAGTTTGGAACCTTGAAAACATTTAGACAAATGCATCACCAAGAAGACATGGGCCAGGTGAGGTGGCCCACCTGGAGCAGCTCTCCTGAGGATTCGCAACTTCAACAAGGCAGACAAGAAGTGCTCGTAGAAGCATCATTATCTTCACTTCTCATCCTATGTATGCCCTACACCACAGCACCCTCATGGCTGCTGAGTCATGTGATTGCTGTCACCTAGCCAGGCTAATGTGTATGGGGTAGCAGGACCACTGCTAATAGAGGAAGGAGAAAGCAGCCAAACAGCTTGTCCCTGGTCCCCAAACTCCTTTTCATAGCTTGCTAGACATGGAATCACCCTACAACTAATAGGATGTAGATATACTTCAGAGCTAGCAGCAGATAAGCTTAGGTACAAAAAATAGCACAGATATATGAACATAGAGCTCTGTGGGGGCTAAAATTTACCTTGAAATTACCAAACTACCACAGGTAAACTTGCCCATGCTGGCATTTGGCTGGACCATTTCTACTATCCCTAATGATACATGTCCCACTCATAGTACATGTAGCTACCTCCACATTCCAAAGCAATTATTATCCTAACGTGTACCAAGGGGAAAAAAAAAATCAGCCTAACCATCTGCCAAGCTCTCAAAAAATGAAATGGTAGAACTCCTCACACACTCTACACGCTTTCCATCTTATTGCCATAACAACATCTTTGGCAGCCCCTCCTTGTTTCAACCCAAGAGAAGCCTGACCCTAAGGCCATGAAGGAGCTGTGGTGCAACCTGACAGATTTCCCAGCATGGCTGCAAGATCTGACACAGAGAGCTCCATACCTTATCTCAACATAGACCTAAATACCTGAAAGAGCCAGGAGTGATAATCCTAATTGTTTTTACCAAATCATTCCATTTGCCTTGCTTGCCACTGTGAAATACCAGGGTGGGTGTTTCACAGAAATTCTTGGAACAAATAATGCACACATACACACAAGCTCCAGGGAAGGAAAACAACCCTGAATGAAATCCACGAGTTTCATCTACAGAAAAGAATTAAGCAAGTCCCCAGTGCATCTTGAACTCTTAGCACTGGTTCTGGGAATTTCCAGGAATTCAGAAATGAGACATTGGGACAACCAAATAGTTAAATGCTAATAATCTTCCACCTTCTTCTATTGGCAGGTGAGTATTTCAACAGAAATCCATGTGGACGTGTCAGAGGTTGATATGATAAAGTGTGCTAATCATATCATTTTGATATACAGCTTTGAGGGGATCTGGATGACCATTTGCCTAATCAATTTAATATGATATTCAGACTGAAATACATGTTTCTGTTCTACTGAAAATTTTTGCCTGAGAACTAATAATTGCATAAGGGCTTTAACTCTTTTGAGCCTTCTGAGGAGGTGACAAAGGAACTTGGAGTTCAGGCACCAAAATACTTAAGAGCTGTTGCCTTTAGAGGTAATTGAAAACAGAAAAAACTCCTCTGACACAGGGCACCATATGTTTCTGGATATACTAAAACAGGTCTCCATGTTTTAATTGAAAAAGCCCTGCTAATATTATTCTGTATTTCAAATCACTGCAAAAGCTCTTAATAATGAAGGTCAAACACTAAATTAACTTTGCTTAAGAGGTAGAGTACTTACCAGGGCTGTTAACTCTGCAAGATCCACAGTTCCTGCCTGAACCTAAGGATAGAGAAAAAGGGAACAAGATAAATTAGAATAAGAAGCTATCATTTGTCTGACAATGTCAATTTGGAATTTTGAAAAGCGTTCTCTCTGGAGAGATGTTCACTGGTGTTGGGGAACACCAGAGGCAGCAATTCTAACATACAGCTTTGGCCAGAGAAGGAGGAGCCTGCACACATGTTCTGCAGAGCACCAAATGATGAGGCAAAGAGCCAGGGACCTCACCTGGAGCTACTTGTGTCTACCTGGCAGGGACAGCATTACTCTAAATGCACTTGTGCCACCAGTTCTCAAACCCTTCTCCCACTTTGTACAATGCCTTTTCTCACTTCTCTTTTCTGGATTTTTTTTTTTATGTGATATAGTTTCTCCTCAAACTAAGAAGAAACTTCACCTGCTCTCTCTTCATGGGCATATTTAATCAGACTGAAGATGGAGGCACAGAATTCTGTTGTCTATGCTGAGATTATATGCCAGTCAACCTCCAAAGAAGCAGCATAAATATCCTGAGAGTTAACAACTGAGCATCAGCTGGATGCTTTTAAAAACCCACAACTGCAAACACATATTAAATTAGCATGTGTAAGTAACTTGTTATCACAAGTTATTGATGCACAGGGTCAGACTTGACTATGATATGATTATTCAAAATGGATTTTGCTCTCTCCTACCACAGGCTTCGCTGAATGCTTTACGAAATCACACTACTGCAGTGTAAGACACTGATGAAATTCAATCCCTTGAAAATATTTAGAGTTTGCCATATTTCTCCAGTAGATTAAATAGTGTTAGATCTGTCAGTTTCATCATCAGCTTCTGCCCATATTTGTAAATTCCACTTCTTTTCTCTTGCTCCTCTAGCAAGGCTATTATGAGTATTATGTATAGCCAGTGCTTGTAAGGCAGCCTGGAAATGGTCCCATTGAATTACTGTGACCTCCATAAGAAAAGTGTGTTAGAGCTAGGCCACTAAAGCTGAGAAACACTAGCCTCCAGCTCTTCCTCCTGTTTTGTTAGGAGGCTTGTTCCAAATTCTGTAGATGGAAAGGGGATAATTAGGTTTGTTCATAACCCAAAAGATGAGAATTGCAGAAAATGCTTTGGCACTCAAGAGAAAAAAAATCATTACTCTGTAACACAGATTCAAAGCAGCAAATGTCAGCTCAAAATTATAGTTATGTATTGTTCCCTTAAATAATTAATATGAATGTTTTTAAATAACACCCTTAGAAATAGCTAATAGTTCATTTTATTTCAAAGAATTTCAGGGGGGAAAAAAAGAGGAAGAGATAATGGGAAAAGAGATAGAAAAGAAGAAGGAAAAAGTAGATTAATCTTGTCTACTCTGAGGGAAAGCAGTCAGTCTCTAAGCCATAGAAATCATTAAATGTATATTTGTAAAGCTCAGCCTTTTCCTCAATGAACACACCAGAAAAGCTTTTACTGGAAATGAGAAGGAGGGGAAGGCAAAGGTAATTCCTTTCAACTTGCTTTCCCACAAATGTTAAGAGAGCTTTTTTTAAACTTCTTTATTTCCCACCATCAGATAATCTATGGCCTTTAACTATCAAAGTACCAACATGTCTGTACCATTCTAACATGAAAAAGCAATAGTTCTCTGTGTGTGTATATATATATATATATATATCAAACTGTGTACCTGAGGAAGACACTGGGTAAACATGGCACTGCAAACCATGTCAGGGCATGGATATGTCTCATGATATCAGTACAATAAAATTAATCCTTATTTTATAATCCTAATATATAAGCACTGTACTTCTCTTACATTAGTAATATAATACTGACTAAGTTCTTATGGAGTAAAACCCACTGTGCTGTGTATCTCAGCAGAAAACAAAACCACTGCTTCAATGTGCTTAGAATTAAAATGTAACACAAAGAACGTGTAACACAATGACTGGCAGATGAAAAAAGGTTTGCTAATAATAATAGTCAACTTGATTAGGAAAGGCTCTCAGAACATCTCCTGGTTCTCTCAATAGAAAAGTACAATGTCTCGCTTTCCTGGCAAGGTTAACATTGAATTCACAAGATGGTCTGAGAGAGAGTATTTGGGACCAAATACAGTCTTCTTTTCAACTGCATGCAACAAAGCTAATTAAATCACACAAGGTTCACTCTGATATAACTGAGAAAAATTGACTCAGATATTTTCATTATAATGTTTCATTTGTATTCATTCAGGTAGAAAGAAAAAAACCAAACCGTTATTTTTCTTAGCTTTGCCCCTAACACATCCATTTACACAGAAATTGAGAACTTGTGTAAAATTATAGAGCTATAAATGACAAGATTTGTTGAAATCATAGAATACACTGAGTTGCAAGAGACCTGCTAGGTTTACCAAAGCACAGCTCCTAGTCCTGCACAGGACAGCCCCAAGAATCACACCAGGTGCCTGAGAGCACTATCCAAACACTTCTTGAACTCTGTCAAGCTTGATGCTGGAACCACTTCCCTGGGGAGCCCGGTGCGCAACCACTATCTGGTGAAAAACCTTTTCCTAATATCTAATAGTTTGGCTTTCTGGGCTGCAAGTTCACATTGCTGATCCATCCCACCAGCACCCCAAGTCCTTCTCAGCAGGGCTTCTCTGAGCTGTTCATCCCCAGCCTGAGCTGGTACCAGGGTTGTACAAACCCAGCTGCAGCACCTCACACTTGGTGTTGCTAAATCACATGAGATTCCCATTGACCCACTTCTTAGGCTTGCCCAGGTCCCTCTGGATAGCATCCCATCCTTCAGGTGTGGTAACAGCACCACTCAGCCTGGTGTCATCTGCAAATCTGCTAAAGCTGCACTCAACCCCTTCATCTATTTCAGTAATGAAGATGTGAAATAACTCTGGTCACAATACAGACCCCTGAGGGACATCACTTGCCACTGATGTCCATTGGAACTCAGAGCCATTGACCACTACCCTCTGGATGTGACCATCCAACCACTTTCAGATTCATCTGACAGTCAACTCATAAAATCCACCTCTCCAATTTTGGGGGGGAAGATGTTGTGGGGAACCATGTCATGTTTATGAAAGTCTAGATAAATGAAATCTGTAGTCTCTCCTTGTCCACTGACATAGTCGCTCAGTCATAGAGGGCCACTGTGCTCATCAGGCAGGACTCACCCTCATGGAAGTGAAAAGAAAAAAGCACTGATAGTATCCAAACATTAAAGAGACCTTAGGTATTTCCACTAATCTATTCAAGTTATTCAATTTCCTGAATGTAAGATGAAAAGCCTTTCCTGCTGTACAACAGTGGGTGCTTGTAAAGAAGTCTTAGAATTATAAGAAATGTAACAGCCAGGGTCTGTTCCCAGAACCTCATGATTTTTGAAAGCAAGGTGCACCATGTTGGCGAAATAAAATCCTTAAAATCCTTACCTGTGGACATGGATCACATCCAACAGAGGCAGCAGGTTGCACAGCAGTCTTTGGCTTCTGCTAGAAGAATTTTGTCTTTTTTTTCATCCTAAGTCCCTTGAAACTACTAGCTGTTAATGATCTTGTTTACCTTATTGACACAGGGTTTATGATCTGTCTCAAGTGACTTTTCCACCAAACTACCTAATATTTATCTTTCTGTTCTTAACTAATCCACCATGCATGGAAATCTTGACTGCACAACAACACAACCATAGTCCTAATCTTCCAAAAGCACAAATCCTTCTTCCTAACTGCACAAAAGCAAGAACTTGTAACAGGCAAAATCACTTAAAAAGACAAAATCATTTTAAAAATGGAATGTATTAAAAAGCAAGAGCTGCTTTTCTACGTATTCTAAAAGCTATTAATAGGGGTTATTCTACAATTTGTCTACAGTATTCTGTATTATTAAGAAAATACAGAGCTTCTTAAAGTACCTGTGGTACCACACCTGACAAGGGAGGGCACTTCAGCGAGTTGAGTGATGTGGACTTAATACAGCTAAACAGAATTTCCCACCACTGGATGGAACTCGTTAGCTCCTCCTCAACTGAGAAACCAAAGGCTGAAACAAAGGGTCTAAACCATCACAGTTTCTCTTCTGCATTTGAGTCAATTAGTTCACACCAAGCAAGATCTTTTCAGACTACAGAAAAGCATCTTTTCCTGAAGTACTGAGAAATTCTGATTCCTGAGAAGATCAAGGGAGATGCTTTCAAAGTAGTTCCACATCTTGCCAAAGACACACTGCACATACTAAATCTTAGAATGCTGTAAGTTGTGACATTATGGAGATGAAAAAGAGCACATTTCAGATCAATGTCTTTTTTGCAAATATGAGGCAAATACACAGAAAAGAAGCTTTTACCTCAATGACACCTAGAGACTCAAAAGTCACAATTTAGTTGCTTTAGCCTCTGTGAAACAGGTTTCAGGTGCATGTGTCAGAAAATGGAATTCGGGGTACTGGTTGTCCTTTACTCTCATCCACACAATTGTTACTCTGCAGAAGTATCTAAATAGAAATGGGCCTGACTGAGAGGTTTTTATAAATATGTATTGAAGCCTAAGGAATAGCTTGCCTGAATGATTGTCATAAGTGGAACATCTTGTTCCAGGGGAAGAAAAAAGCTTCCACAACGAATCTCCACAACATGTGATAAAAGCCCCAACAACACAGTAAGAAGCAAAGTGAAACAACTAATTTAACGCCACAAACTGACGTATATATATGTGTGTATTAAACTATGTGCAACATAAGCTTGATGCAAACCATAGGGAATAAAAGGTGGAGATTGTATTGGGCCTGAATATAATGGAGCTACTTTTGCCCACAGCTGCCCTCACAGTGCTATGATTTGAATTCATGGATAGGAAGGTGTTGATAACATACCAGTGTGTAGGTACAAATTATGGAAACCACTAAATCACTCAAGACAAGGCAGAAAGTTCTCTTAAGATAAACATGAAACTTGTAAGCTGAACAGTGTGATGCACATTCAGGGATTGAAATGGATAAATCACAGGTACAAAGGAAAAAAGCTAACAAATATCACTGAAAATTATTCTTGGGCAGGTATAATGCATACAAGCTGTCATTACAAGAACAAGAAGTACAGGAATCGCTCACTTCCCTTGTGTACCAAGCGTTATTAGTTGACACCTTATATGTCTGGGACATACTACTCTTTCTAACAAGCATCACAGAAAGCACATATTCAGCCTTAGCTATTCCCTTTCTATGCCTAGTGTTCACTATTGAGGCTGGGGCATCATTTCACAACTAAACAAAAGCCAAAGAAGCTATCGTTAGAGAATATTATGTAGCAGAAAACCTTAGAATTCCAATGCAACTGAAAGAATGGGAAAAAAACCACAGGGATCAAATCACAAACCAGCTCAGAGAAGAAGAAAATATCTCCAAGGAATCAGAGACTTAGATTTTGTCATGTTTTTAAGAGAGCTTCAATTTAACTACTAGTTAAATGTTTGTGGTTGTGTAGGTATTTGGGCACATAGCTGGGTTCCCTGAGAAAATCATGTAGCTCACTAGAGTATCATTGTCCTTCTTCCCCTTGCAACCAAGATGTTTTCATCTTGGTAAATTTGGGACAGAATTTAATAACAAATTCTTAAAGCCAATCCCTTTCCCCTTAGGAACTGGAAAAACTTAATGAACCTTTAATTAAAATGACCCACCTCAGGCATATGCAGAAGTTGCATAGGCTTCCAACCAGAAACTTCAGTAGTACCCATTAAAAGTTTTAGCAAAACTTCATTTTAGCAAGTAAAGTAGTTTCTCATAGTATTTGATTAAAGTAGCACAGGGAACATCAGGCCTCGTAGGTCTGCATTACTTTTACAGACATCTGTAAGTTTAAGCATGCAAGATCACAGACCAAGGAATCTGACACCACAACTGTTGTAGGTGAGATGGAGTGCTACAAACCACTCTTGTTACCATCTTGTTCACCCTCTGCTCTTCATCAGTCCCTGCAAAATTATTACTCTGTGGGAAAGAATACATTGTCAGGCTCCATAGGAACATGAAGTACTGCAGCGTTATCTTCAATGCATTAAAGATGACCACTGCTGGGTTTTCTTTAGACACTTTTTTAAAGTGTCTAAATTTTTCATCTGATAGCTTTTCTAGAAAACAAAAAGTTACCTCTTACAAACTGTTTTACAATATTTTTCCTACCATCCTTTAAAGAATTAGGATTAACAAAAAAGACTTTTTTCTGTCATGACATTTCTCAGAAAAGCACAGATTTCCTTGGCTTTTGCAGTTGGTCTATTTCATTACACCTCATATTTACATAGACGTTCACAGGGGTTTTCAGCATTAGCCCTTTCTTAAAAGAATGAAATTCAGTTTTCAGTAATGTATTATTTTCTCCTTCATTCATGAACAACTTTTAGTTTTCTTGGTTTTTAATTCCACTTTTTTCCTCATATGTTTGTAAAGATCCTCGCACTCTCTAGTTTCTTTGTCCAATACTAAATTACTGTGTTTATGTTTGCTTGTCTGTACCAAGTAAAAAAAAGGTAGAAAATAATGGAGCGGGAAGTATTTTGTGCACTGATCTAGGGCTTGACTTTCTGCTAGGGCACAAATCATAGCAGAGTCTCTAAAATGCACAGGAATGGGTGACAAACACCATTGCAGTACCATAGAGCAGCGCTCCCTAAACAATGAGACCTGATGCCCTCCTCATCCTCAAGCACTTACACTTTGTGGTGCATCCAGTTTTGCAGGGCTTTCAGTACAAACTCTCACAGACAAACCTGTTGTTGTACAGAATCTTTTGGGGGAAATGAAGCTAACTCTTACCCTTAAATGTTTAAGAACTTTTGCAGAATATAACACAAGTCAGAATGTCCTGCAAACATATTATACCGATTATTTATTTCTAGAAAAACCCTACGTTTCATTTAAATTTCTATATAAAACTTACACACATGTAACTGGTGGTTTTCTAAAAGTAAAGAATGATGCTTCTGCAAATTCAGAAATAAACTATGTACACTGATGAGGGAGTTTTATAGTCAAACATGTCACAGATTATTAGTTTGTCATTAAGCTATTCTCATTATTTTGCAACAGGTGAAACAGTAGTTAGGTTTACTCACTGAGATGTCTTTTATTTTTTATGTGATAGATTTCAAACTCTCATTAATTGTTGCTAAAGTATCATTCAGAAGTCAGCATTGAACGTAGAAGTGTGTTCTGCCTGCTGCTCAGTTACTGCCACTGGAAAACTTCCCATCTTTAGGTATTGACCTTAACATCAGCTCAACACAACTTGTAGCAACAGAAAGCTTGTCTTGAATCCCTAATCTCATTAATTCACTGGCTAATGCTACAGCTAACACCACCATTGTAAAAATCAGTAACAAAACCAGCAGTGTCCAGGACAGTCATCCTATTGTGATAAAGAAACTTAGACTAAGCAAACTGTTGGACCACACTGAGCAATGCAGCAGCACAAGTGTATCAAGCAGAGCATGAAGCAAAAGTGTGCACATCATGAAGATTCTAAAAGAAAATGGGAACACCCTTGAGACTAAGGACAGTTCAGCTAAAGTTCTTTCTCATCAGTGTATTCTCATTTTTACTAGCAGTATTTGTTTTTCACCTAGCCAGTAGAGTGCCTGTCTTCAGAGACTCAGTAGATTAAAAAGAGACTGAACTTACCCTCCCTATATGCTAGACAGTAAAATAAGACATTTGGTGCCCAAAGGCTGATTCAGACGATCTCAACAGGTCTCTCATATGGTTCTCAACATATGGCTCTCCTCAATGGTGTGAACCTACTTTAGAAAACCCTCCACCATCCACACTACTAAAGTCTACCCCATACTCACACCTGAGTATCATAAAAAGACACTGACAGAAAGCTTACACAGTACCTGAGCTATGTATAAAGCAGTATCTGTACAGCAACTCCCCTTAAATCCATATAGGAAGAATGCCACTTCTTCCTGTGGGAACCAAAATAGTCCAAATGGGGAAAACACAATTAAGGTTTCTTGCTTTTTCCATACCCCAGAGAGAAAGAGCAGATGCTTTAAGTTTGCTAATCTTGCAATTTTTGAGAGGGTTTGTATGTCACTCATCAAGCTGACCTAGACCCATGAGGAAAAAAAAGATGGTCAGGAAAAAGAATAGTTACAGATGCTAAAGAAAACTGTGTGAGAGACAGGAAGGATTGGCATGTACAGAAGGCAATTTTTTCTAAGGGGCATCACTCTGTTGTTTTCCATTCATGATATAAGTTGTACCTATTTTAACTTATTTAGGTAACTGCACTATGACTGTCAAAGAATGACACTAATACAATGTGGGGTTTCTTTAATGTTTTTGTCACTATGCACTTTTGTTTCATGTGAGCCAAACAGACAAGAAAAGTGCTTTGAGTATAACAAGAAAATTCTTCCTTTCACGTGAATTCAAGGTGTGTATATTCAAGGTATGTATATGAATTCAAGGTATGTATATTCAAGGAGAACAGGAATTGAGTCTGAGTAGAAAGACCAATTAATTAAAGACACAATAACACTGTAAAGAAGACAGAAGGACTTGTCCCCAGTAGATGCAGGAGCCAATTCTAGCTACTAATTCTGCTGCTGAGCCAAATCTTCGCTGCAAAACAAGTAGCTGACTTCATAAGCAGTAATAAAGACTTCAAGACAGCTTTGGTCA
>NW_005054304.1:15306672-15329361 GCF_000277835.1 Geospiza fortis
CCTAACAAGGATCTGTCTGTATTTGCTCCTTTAGAAGTCAGGAAAACTATTCTTATTGAAACACACATCTGTTGAGTCAGGTGTTAAAGCACACCTTAATGTTACCCAATAAGGACACAAAAAATGAAGTGCTACAAATCACAAACTGAAACTGTCCTTTATGTCCAGTCTTGCAGGCTTTCCTATGCTAATATACAGCTTTGTGCTTAGTTATATATGCAAGAAATGCACTTGGGATATCCTTCCACATGAAAATCATTGAACAACTGCATTGAAAAAAGGCAAATACACACAAACATAAGAGAAATCCTAGAAAAATCAGCTACCTGCGGATTCCCAGAAGACATTCCAATACTGAGAAAATATCAGAAGCAGTTTTGGAGCAGGAATGAAAGAAGAAAGTCAGAATTTCTGATCTGGTGTCCATGATTTCTATGAATTAATTGGCTGCTTCTCTGTAATAGAAATGCAATTTGTTTACAATAAAAATTGTAAAAGAAAGCTATTCATGTCTCATGGTTACTGAGAGGGAAGTGAGAATATAAATGATCTTTTTAGCAACCGCAACAAATTCAACGTAGTCTACAGAGGATTGCTTAATTTGTTTTTTAAGGTTATTATAAAGATTTTATGACCTTCCTCTTGCCTGGATGAACACACAGTCCAGTTTGCAAAAGGAGATTTTTTTTCCCCCAAACAGATTGTTAACAATCTATTTACTCTTCCATATGCTTTTCTTATCTAGCTATTCGAACAAATGTAGAGTATTTGTGAAATCATTCATTTAAAAATGGCAGCTTCTTATACTACTAAAATCAGAGAAAAAGAACCATTAGCAAGTTCATAAAAATCTGAACACCAGAAAGCCCTAAACACAGGCAAAATACGAAAATGTTTTGTATTTTTCCTCCCCCTGCATTCACTTTTTTTTTGCTTAAATTTAAAGTGGATCTTGAGCCAGCAAAAATGAAGATGATTCTTTCTCCAGTGACTTTCTGTCAAAGCCACTAACCAACCAAAACATATTTGGAAGTTTAATTTTGTAAAGTTTATTTTGCTATTCCAATTATATCAAGACTTAGATGGCATTACCTAAAAAAAAAAAAAAAAAACAGGGCAGCTGACTGGCATAATTTATAGGATACTTTCAATAGCAATAATGATTCTTTTACAAAACAAGTTTATCATATTTCAAGTACTATCTCTCATGTTTTTAGAATTTTACTGCATTTTCCCCCCATATGCCAGAGATTCTACATCATTATTCTAAAAGATCAGATTTTCTCTCAGTTTCAACTTCTTGCTGATCCAAACATTCTGTTAGTGGTAGACTGATAGAATAATGATAAGTTCAAAGTATCGCTGTGATAGTAGGAAAAGGTGTAAGGCTGATGTGAGAGCAATATCTTGGCAGTTTTGATTCTGAAAGTAGAGCAGATGCATGAAACAGGACCCAGAATAAATAATAACTGCAGTCACAACAGAGCAGAAATTGTTGAAGAGGGAGAAAAAGTATGTTGAAGAGGGAGAAAATACCCTGACTTACAAAAAAGCACAAGCTGAGACCTACTGAATGGATGGCATCCAAGATAAGAGAGGCTATGAAGACACAAAGGAATTTCTATTCAATTCTCAGCTTGAGGAACAATTTCAGCAAACAATTCACCATGTTTTTGTGAAAAAGTATTTCCCTGTCACTCCAGAGAATGTGTGGGCATGTGTCTAATCAAGTCTCCACATCTTCACACAGTGGACAGTAATGATTCCTGGTTCCCATTTCCAGAGTTGTGACACAGAATACTCCTGTATGCTGATTAAAGGTGATCCAAATGAATAAGACTCAGTACAACATATCCTGGAAGATATAGATAACATTTTTTCCAAAGAAATAGGAAGAGAAGTTCTCAAATACTGCCACAGGAGTGACTGACAAACTTTTCTATAAAGTAATTTTGCTACCAAATAAAACTACTTGAGAAGAGTTACAAGCAACCTCCACAACAGTAGTAGCTACAGGACAAGAAATAAAATTGGTAACTCCCAACCAAGACATAACTTGTGTCATTCACACCATATGCTTAGCTTGCACTTAAGCATCCACATTGCCCAAAAAAAAAGGGGGGGGGGGGGGTTCTGTCTCTAGATATTATTGTTGCTGGCAGGAAGATTTGTGAAGGTATCTTCCAAAACAGCAGTACTAGAAAACTGATTGGAATGGAAAAGAATGAAAAAAAAAAAACCAAAACAAAACAAAAAAAACCATCATAATCAATTGAGCAGGGTTTATTCTCCAAAGAGAAGACTGAATCATTGCTGAAAGATTAGTTCCATTAATGAGGAGGTGAGGGAACACAGATAAGAATAAAAGCCATGGAGCAGCAAACACAGGCTTAAGACAGTTCAAACAGCTCTCTTGTCCAAGGTCAAAGTAATAGTTCCCAAGTCACTGTTCCTGTCAAACTGGGATAGCCACTGTCTGAATATTCTCATTGTTATATTCAAAGTCCAATTAAATCCCAAGGATTTTCTTTCTCCAGATTTTTCTCCAGGTAAAAAGCACATCTTTCAGACAGGAGAGACAGAACAAGTAATCTTTCATACCTAAATCTGGTGTTTGCCATAGTCATTCAATTGAGTGCACTTTTTTCCTGCATGATTATTAAAAATCTCCTCTCTGTATATTTTTTGTATCATCTTTAAACATAGATTTCTACTTCAGAGGTTACTTCCCTCTTGTTCCCTTTGGTATGCTTTTATGCACTAACCACGGAAAAAGAAGACTACAAAGTAGAAAAGAATTCCGGCAAGTCAGTTCACTGCATAAGTAGTAACCAGAGCTGTGTCACTCTCAGACTCACTGGCTACATATTTATTCTTCACAACAACCTGCTTGCTTTTGAAAACCAAACGCAGGACTATTTTTAAAAAACAATTAAATGTCTGCTAGAAAACCCTGCTGTGCCAGCCCTATACATAAACTTGTCTAGTTTGTTCCCAGATCTCTCTGTTCAGCACGTAGCCTCCCATAGGCCTTATACCCCTCAAGAACATAGTATGAAGAAAAGATACCAGGTTTGGAGCACAGGCAAGTCTACAGTGAGATCAAGAACTACCAAACCGGAGCTGGCAGGACAGAAAGGGGTAAAAGACAAGAGGAAATGGGACTGGAATGGAAATCGCTGGCGAATGGCACCATACGAGCGCACAGGTACATCACAAACAACATAAGGGAACTACAGGAGGAGTTGACCAGCTGGAGTAGTTGAGCACTGCCAGGACATGCAGGGTAGAAGTTCCTCAAGCTCTTGCTCATCAGCGCAAGACGCCATTTGTGTTGCCAAGCACCGGAGCTTTGCAGTGCCTTGAGTTACTGTGTCAATCTGCTTGTGTCACCAGGAACCACACATGGAACTCAGGTGGGGTTGCTCCCTTCGGGCACTGCAGCCTCTGTCAGCACTGTGCTGATATTGCAGCAGCAGACAGAACATCCTAACATCCCTTCACAACGCACACATCCTCACACGCCACTTGACTTCACAAATACCACCCTATTTATATTTCCTTGCAAAACAGTTTGTAAGCTGGTGACACACCTTTGAAGAAACCTATTTTGATGTGTTTGAACACTGAATTTGGCCTGTTCCCTTGTCTCAGGCTACATTTTTCTTTACAAAATTTCAGTAGCTACTTCACTAGGTCTGGTCCATGTCATAGCACAATCTGTCTACTCTTTTCTTGTCTGCTTCACAGCTTAGCTTCTTAGAGAGCTAAACAAAAGTTGTCTTCCCTACTATGACCTGATAGAACTATTTACATTGCAGAATTATGCATGCTCAAACAATCAATTGGTATATTCCTGTTCTGAATTAATACAGACACTTCTAGCAGATGCAGATATTCAGCAATTTGTCCGCAAAAAGATTGTAAGAAAGAAAAACAGCAAAGAAATTACTTTATACATCTCCTGAATAATGCACAGGGGGAAAAAAGGTATAAAGCATCTCCATGAAAATAATTTCCATAATTTTAAAGTCACTTTTCAGGAAAAACACATTTTCATTGACAAAAAGAGTATCAAGTTCTGTCTTGCCCTTGTTCTAGAATTCCCTTGCACCAAAAAATTGAACAAATGCATTTCCTTGACAGAAATATATCCAGGATACACCATCTTCCAGCAGTAAAAAGGCAGAATTTAGTTGCAATGCTTTTACAATTTAAATGGTGAAGAAATCAGAACCTCCACTAGGCTGGTATAAGAGATAAAGCTCGAAATATTTAAGTCAACATGAAGTCAAAAACAAAGCCCGCCTTTAGGCTCAGCACAGCACAAGGGCTAAAGGGTTGTCAAAAAATCTGCTTAGACAGAAACTGTACTCACAAAGTTATTTTGTGCTTTTACCAGTTGCTACATCAAGTCTTTCAGACAACGGAGCAGAGGGTAATTGCAAAAGTGAAAACAGCATAAACCTCCTCCTCTCAATGCACTACAGAAAAGATCCAAATATGATAAAATTTCACATGGAATAATTGAATATAGCAAAAATAATGAGCTGAAAATAAAAACGCACCTTATGTGAAGTGCCCCATGGTAGCATACTCCAAAGAATGAGATTAGTTCTTGTCTGCATTCTGCAATATTAAAAAGTCCTTCTGCAAGTGATGCTCATCAAAATAGATGCCATCTTCAATTAACACAAATATTCCTCCTTATTATAAAAATAGCATTGCTTCACCCTCAGAAATAACAAAGAAGCAGCTCTGTAGACACAGCTGCTTCAGGATTCTGTGAATCCTGGCCACCAAGAAATGCATATATCTAAAGTTTACAAGATGCTTGGTACAATAAAATAAACATACTGCAAATTCTTATTTTTACACTGGAGAATAATGCACTATTCTCCAGCAAATTTCCACTTATAACCAAATCATTACAATGAAAATTCTCTTCTCACACACAGCAATGGATGTACTTCATCTTACAGAACTTCTCCAACTTAAACTTTTCTATGTGTCTATATAAATTTTTATAGTTCTGATAACTCCTGATAGTTCTATTCCATTGATTCTAAAGAGATGAAAAGGGTTCTATTTTACTATTCCCAAAACAATTATGTAATATAGTCTAAAATCAATAAATGCTTTGAAAAGAGACACTATCATCTCACTCTCTTACCCCTGGAAGCCTCTTCTGTTTAGACACAGTTTTATGTTTGCATTAAAGTGGGCAAGGAAAACTTGACTTAAATACACCATTGCTAAATAAAGAATAAAACTACCCTGTCTCCTGGAATATGAGCACCTTTCTTTCTCAAGGCAGTTTTTAAGATTTCCACTAAATTAGATCAATTGGTAACTGAGATACTTGAATTAAGATATTACCATTCTGTCTTCTTCCTGATTAATTCTAGTAAGATTTGAATTACTTTGTTTGAACAGCCATAATTTTCTTTTCATACACTGCCTTTGACAATCATTCAGCACAGTTGCCTATGAACAATTTAAACCTAACCTCCAGTCTATTATTTTAAAGTTTACCATTTTAAAAAATCTTACCTTTAATCCTTATGAATCATTTACTGTCAAGTTGAGTTATATTACTCAAAAATATAATTTCTAGCTTTGATAAATTAGTGTCAAAAGGCTGAATTGGTGCATTTATATTCAAAAACAGTTCAGAAAAAAATTTCTAATGCAACAACAATAAACCTGTTGCTACTACACTACCCAAAATGTATAGCCTGCCTCTTTCTGAAGTCTTTCTCTACTCCCACTTTCTTACTTGCTCAATCTTTCTTAGTTCTTCCAGATGCAAATAGAACAAAAAGCTGAAAATGAGACATGAACTCACTACAATTTCTTATGAAGGACTCCTTGCTGATGTTCATAAGTGGCTGCTGGGAAGTTACAGCATTACCAGCGTAGGTTTCAACCAGTACACCACGTTCTATGCTGGTGAAGTAAGCTGAAGACTAAAATTAAAATGGGAGGTGGGGATTAGAGCCACACAAGTGCAAGAAAAATCAAAGAAAGAAGAAAAGGCTTTCTGTATTAATGTCATAGCATATGTCACTGCTGAGATAGCCACAATACACAGAGTATCCTCATACCATTTCAAAAGGTAAAACCCATACAGAGTAACACCAGACCACTGTAGAAGGCTTCAAGCATCTGCCCTTCTTGTTCTTTAGCCCAACCTTTTATACCCCTCATGTCCATGCACTGCACCTGTGTGCCCTCTGTTCCCTTTGGTGATGGGTCAGTGCCCCTGGGCCCTCCATGGCTCATTGCTGTCAATGCTGCTCACCTGCTTCTCACAGCTGCAGCCCATTGGGGATGAGGCTTAGCCACAGCCCCACCCCAATTACCACAAACTGTGTTTACCTACATATTAAGCTAGTTATTTATAAATATTGATAATTATTAATACATAGTAATACAATTTTACTCAATGGATTTGAAATGTGAGCAGGCTCTGTATTTATTTTAAAAGTCTATAGATCACATGCCTTCTGTTTGGATCCACATACAGGCACTAATTCAAACATCTATTTATAAAGACACTTTATCTCCCAGCCTTTCTTTGTATTTACACTCAGTTAAAAGAATTCTTTTCACAGATTAAATCTCTTGCTATTGCATTGGGAATCAATGCTGCCTGTACTACTAGCAACTCTCCTGTTGCCCAGTCAGGCAGCAACAAGAAATCACATAACACAACTCTACTCATAATTACTAAGCTTTAGCAGGGAAAGTTCATAGAAAAGGTAAAATCTGGTGCTTCTGTGAGTTTCAGCTAAGCTGCTGTACTTTCTATCAGTCCAAGATTTGTCCTTACTCAGTGAAAAAGCTAGAAGAACAAACAATAGCTCAGGGTAAAATTTGACATAAACCAGCAAGTAGTCCTTAAGACACAAAGTTTATTTTAAACAGGCCTTCAAATTTCAGTACTAATGACCAGATTCTTGGCTTCTACGGATTTGACTAACAGGGCTGCAAACAATGGAACAATTATCAGCTTTTGTGTTCCAGCACCTGCTCCTTTGTAGACCAGATGACAAAGGGTCTACTCCTTCACAAGTAGGTTGGACAAGGGTCAGTTAGAAGATGATGACCCTGGATATCATCACCTGCACTGCCAAACTAAAACTTAATTACAATTGTACATCTGTTTTGAAGAAACGTAGACTGTTCATAGATCTCTCATTTAAACTTCAACTCGAGCCCCTTTTCATCATAAAGGGTGAAAATAAGAAATGGGATTCCCTTTGGCTTCATCTGGAGTACTGCAAGCAAACCCTCCTTAGGCATTTTGTAAATCTGCAGTATGACCAGTCCTGTACTGTCCTGTAAATTAGCAGTAATTAAGCAGTTACACTGATACTAGAGGTTGACATGTCACTGAGGCTGTAACTCAGTGCCTGCTATCACTAAGCCATTATTCAATAGTTACAGATTCAGGCAGAGAATATTACACCAGTGACTCACATCCTGCAGATTTACGCCTAATGACAAGGATCATACAGTTCTTTAAATAAAGACTACACTCATCATAAAATATCCACTTATTTGCTATAAGATGTAGAAATTCATTTAGCAATAATAATTTTGTCCTTTCTTCCTCCCCCCAGAAAAATTTGCATTCAAACACTCCATCACATCTTGAATTGGAATGGATAGTTGTTCTTCATGCACAATAGAAGAACTATGGTATTTTAAATGTATGGCTGAGCTGTCAGACCTCTCTCCAGCCTTCCTGACAGAAAAGCACCTTGACAGACAAGCACAAAACTTCTCCTGAACACAATGTCGCTCAACCTAGCTAAAAGGAAAACATGTATGCACAGAATATCAATAACCATAAGAAGGAAAGGTAATTTAGCCTTTCTTGAGACAGCAGAAACAAAGAAAAAAAGTTTCTCAAGCATCGGCCCTCATCGTACTCCCCAAACCCAAGTTCAGGGACTTCTAACCCTAATGACAAAAAAACGCACAGTTCCCTTGCTTTCTTCAAAATAGTTCAAGTGCATTCTTTCAAGTTTTCATGCTGGGAGAACATACAGGCTTTTTCTTCAGGAGTAAAGAAGAAATAATGGACAAACAGATTCAGGAAGAGGCCAACAGAGAACCAGCTAGCTATAATCTATGTCCCTGCACATGATGACAAGGATTTAGATCAAGGCATTATGAGGAATTGTAGCATTTATTTCATTTTAATTTTATGTTCTTCTAAATCACCTATCTTTTATAAATGTTCTGCCTCTAATTGTCAGCATCATATTACAGCACTAATAAAGTGACTTATTGCTGACCTGTTATCTTTGAAGTTCCAGAAAGTCAAGAAGGGCTGAAAAATGGATTTTATGACATCCATTTCCCTTATGTGAGAACAGATCAGACTTCTCTGATTATTGATTCTTTTTTCCAGCAAATTAATCATCATCTAACTTATCCATTCATATATCAGCTCATGACTGTTTCACATTACTACCCACATATGAGAAAAAAGTCTATTAAGAAATAATAAGAAAAATAATGTAAAATGTGTATTGCACAAACCACAAAACTGTTTAGCTGAAGAAAAGTGGAAACTGAGTAAGAACAGAATAAATTAAAGGGAAAAAAAATAAACCAGGAATTAATTTATATATGCAAAACCCAGAAAAACAGATTTCAACTCTAAATCAAAATGACAAATCTCAATTATTTCTACGTTGATATAAACTTTAACTACCGAATCTTAGATATTTAAATGGCAACTCAATACAACATAACTTCAACCATAGCTTGTTGCTATTGAGATTGAGCAGTTCATTTTACACAGCAGCATAAGGAACGCCACTCAGCTTGAGTTTACAAGGGTTTTTCCAAGTGAGTAGTGACAATTTGTCAATCTTTTTGATAAGTAACTTTTCATAGGTTACATGTAGAGCATTTGAGAAAAGTTTACATGACTATAGTTCATATGGATGAAAAATCTAGAGTTATAGGAGCAACAGATCTAGACTAAAACAATTTTTTTTCAATTTTCATTCATGCATTCATTTGATAAATTTTCCCAATGTTCATTACTTAGCTCAAAGAAACTCCTCCTTACTCTCATAAACTCTCTGTTTCACAGCTTCACTTGTGACAACCATTACTTTGCTAGCTTTGCATATAACAGCAAAGTTCCCTGCATGATCATATTTTCCAGGATTTTAGTTGCCTTGTTACCCAGATGGACCTTTTCAACAGCAGAATGTTACAGTTTGCCCAAAGTTTTAATTACTCTGGTACTGTCAATTGAATCATTGAATCCCCAGGCATTCCACAAAGCCAGGCTCCATTTTCACCACCCTATTCTATCAATCCTTTTAATAATCTCTTCTATCTGGATTACTTTTTTCCATTTTGCCATTTCCTCTGTCATCTTACTTTACCCTCACATCACTGTAATTTTTCACCCTATCATCAGTACTGGTAATACCACTGTCATTTATAAACATTACAGGATTAAAAATTACTCCTCACTCCCCCACTGAGACTGCTGCTTATTTTCCATTGTTAATTACCTTATGATATTAAAAAAAAAAAATCTAATGAGGATGACAGTCACAATTAGGCCTTACCATATAAAGGAGTTGTCTAGAACTTTATCACAACTTAATTTTACACTTTATACCAAACTGAAATGGATAATTATCTCATCATGCAGGGAAACGGTCAGCAGTGTTCAAGGGAAGTAAACAGCAGGAAAACAAGCCTCAGCTGTCATCACAAACCATGAAACCTGACATTATACATTATGCTTTTCAGTCTTCTAGTGCAGATTCCTTTTGTAGACTATTACCCTTTTCCTACACTAATGAATTTCTGCATTAATTGTCAGATAGCAATATCATGCTGTTTGTGTCTTAAAACTAAAGTTCACATAGAGACACACACATCTCAAAGGAATTTCAAGTTTGCTGATGACACTAAATTGGTAGGGACTGTTGACTGTCTCCAGGGAGGAGAGGCCTTGCAGAGAGACCTTTACAAATTAGAGAGATGGACAATCAGCAAGTGTGTGAAGCTTAAAAAGGGCAAATGTCAGATTCTGCACATGGGACAGGGCAACCCTGGTGGTGTGTACAGGCTGAGGAATGAGAGGCTGGGGAGCAGTGCCACAGAAAGGGACCTGTCATGAGCCATTGTGCCCTGCCAACCACGAGTGCCAAGTATGTCTGGGATGGATCAGGCACAGCACCAACAGCAGGGCAAGAGAGTGGGGGATGGTCTCTCTCTGCTCTGCACTGGAGCAGCCTCACCTTAAGCACTGTGTGCAGTTTTGGGCTCCACAATATAAAAAAAAATATACTAAACTATTAGAGAGCCTACAAAGAAGGGCCACGAGGAGGGTGAAGGGTCTGGAGGAGAAGCCATATGAGGAGCAGCTGAGGTCACTTGGCTTGCTCAGCCTGGAGGAGACTGAGGGGCAGACACTGATCTCTTCAGTCTTGTGACCAGTGACAGGACCCGAGGGAATGGCCTGAAGCTGTGTCTAAGGAGTTTTAGGTCACATATCAGGTAAAGGTCCTTCGCCCAGAGAGTGGTTGGGCACGGGAACAGGCTCCCCAGGGAAGTAGGCACAGCACAGCCTGTCCAAGTTCAAGATGCATTTGGACAATGTTCTCAAGCACATGGTGTGACTCTTGAGGTGTCCTGTGCAGAGCCAAGGGTTGGACTCAATGATCCTCATGGGTCCCTTCCAACACTGCATATTCTATGCTTCTGTGGTGAGTTGCACTGGAGTTATTGTCCACTTTCTTTTCCAAAGCAATGTTCATGCTAATTTTATATGCAAAACTATGCTTTGACTATTCTGTAAGAAAAAAAAATCTATTGAAGAGAATAGCCTCTCCAGTAAGTAATATGCAATTAGCCCAAACACAGCCAATGTCTCTGCTAAAAGGTTGTAGTAATATACCTAAGATATTGCTTCATTGCATTTCATTAGAACATTGCATTTCATTAAACATTACTTCCACTGCAGTATTTACTTATCTCAATATGTAGAAATAAACATAGGCCAAGCTGCTAGAACATATCATTGACAGAATGATTGCTTCAATCATTAGTTTAGTTCACAGACCCCATAGCTTCAGGCTAGAAGTTCCTTCTCATTACACCTCTGTGCTCATACCAATTCAGAAAACATTTACCCCTACACTTCCACAGGAAATATTAGTTTACACTACATGAACAAAATTTGTAGCAAGTAAGTTTATTACCATAGATTCAGACAGGAATTAGAAAATTGTCTTGCAACATTTCCCACAAAATAATATTCTGCAATGCAGAAGAGAAGGGCTCTTCACCCTTAGTTACTAGTCCACAGGGTTAAGTTGCTATCTGCTTTTTCTATTGGCCTGTCCACACAGCATAATCTACAGACAGAAAAGAAAATATTCCTCTTCCCTCAAACAGAGTCACATAAAGCACCTGTCAGCATTCAGCTATCCAGTTAGTGTGCAGCAGCAGCCAACCAGGCTTCAGAAGCTTTTCTGGTAACCGTTTGGACAGTCTTTGAGGTACTGTGATGGACACGTTGGCAATCCAGAAATTGATGCATTTGTGCTTTCTCTTTACATACAGCTTTACATGTATTGACATCAACTACCCATTCCAGGAAATGCAGGCTAAGACCACTGCAATGAATCTACTATCTGTCAGGTATTTTTTCACTCTGGCAAGCAACTGACAACACTTCATATAAATTTAAGTTTATTGGATTAAGTGCACTGGCCACTAAAGAAAAACCTGAACTGCAATTTAAATTTTTCCTATACTTTGGAGTAGGACTCTTGATTACTCATCTTCAGTTGCTGCTTCATATCATGGTTGGTTTTCAACACTTTTTCACCTAGTATTTTGTGAGGAACAGAGGGAGTTTGCAACACTAAGTGCTGAAGAAGCAGCAAGCCTGATGCCAGACCCTGTGCTTTGTCTGTAGGATGATATGAAAGATCTTCAGCAACAGGATTTGAAAAGTGACCATCAGCCTACTACACAAAGGCAGGGATGAACGGGGCTTCATTCCAAGAAATAGGGCTTGTGGAAAATAATCTATTCTTTTATCTTGCCAACAAATAATCAGAGATTAAAGGGAAGTGGCAAAAAAAGGATTAATTCTTCTTTTGCTTACTTAATCTCCTTCAGTCTACTGACCAGCTTCTGTATATTCTTTATGAAGAACTTTGATCTGCTCCAGGTTAAAAGAAACTAAACGCATATGAAGTCAATACAAATCAGATAACTTCATTCAGAACTAACCAAAGGAAGAGACAAAAAGCCTTAAAAGTTCTGAGCATTACAAAAAAACAGCTTCAGTTTTCAATGATTTAGTGGATTGATATTTGTTGCCTCGGGCCATTTGTCCAATGGGGGAAAAACTTGAGCTCTCAATATGAGAACAGCAAGCTTCGTTTATTCATCAGAGCATCAGACTTTTATACAGTAAAATAATAAGCTAATGCACATTCTGTAACTTAGCAATCTATTGGTTATTCTGTACATGGCAGCTCCACCTTGTTTTTGCATTCTTGAAAAATTACATTCTCTTTTTCTCATGCTTTTCTTAACCACCTTATCTGTGTCCAAGGACACAGTGGCCTTGCTACATCCAAAGCTCATTAGCTGAGTTCGTTATTTTCCCAGCTCTTCAGCACCTGGAGTATGTCTGTGACTCTGGTCACGTAACTATTCCTCAACAGATATCAAGGCAGGCTGTGATGGACCCGGAAGCTAACGGGACTTTGAGAAAGAAAAGTGAATCCATTGTCTAGGTGGGACACAAGTTCAAGTTTTAAACTTCTTATGACTTTTTTGCCTTTGAACAAGTAATTTCAGATTTCACCGAGGATTCACTGCAATATTTAAAAGCAAGAATTCAAACAGAAACTTGAAATGCTTTAGAGGACTAAAGAAAGCTGACACTTCCCAGCCAGTGTCCAAAATGACAGGGATCTATCTGCTATCTGTGAAGAGAAGAGGACTGAATTTGTCTACTGTGTAATTCAAATGTCAACCTAAAGGCTTTTTCAGTACCACATAGCTTGGTGCAATCTGTTTAGAGTATTGTTACTCTGATCTTTTGGTTAGGTATGAGAAACTAATGAGTGAGAAGTAAAAGACTCTGAATCTTATTCCATGTTGCCCACCTGCACTAAGAAAAACCCTCATCCATAATTATTATAGGGAATATATATGTCTATATCCCTGTATATTTTTATAAAAGAAATGATTTCTTAAGGAAAAAAAGGCAACAAAGGAAGCATTTCAGGGAAGAAGAGAAGTGACAGGTGCTACACATAAAATCATGAAGTTTTCCCATCGAAGATCTAAATTCTACATTCATATATATGCAATTTGGGAAATGACAGCATTCAACAGAACGCATCAATTTAGGCAATGACCTCTTTAATTAATGTTACAGATGTAAGATTGTTGCAGCTATTTGGAAGAATAGCCATCCAAAGACTAAAGTGTGCCTTTAGGACTCAGGAGATCTTGTTATAATTCCCTCTTCAGTCGGAGGCTCTCTAAACAGATTCGTAAAATTATTTAGTAAATCCAAATTAATGGAATAAAGACATTTAAAAGCATCTCAGCTTCAGTGCCTCATTTTTCAGTGCTCTGTCATCTAAGCATTCTCCTATTTCACCAGTGCTGGGAGGGAATAAATATATCAGAGAGTGAAAAGTGTTCATATCATTGTGAACACATTATTTTTATGTACAATAATAGGAACAGGCATTACATGTAATTTGGAATCTTATACATGTTCCAATGTAGAGGAAATAGCAATTAGAGCCTTACTAAGAAACACAGTAAACAGACAAGTCACAATATGGTTCTCTATTAAAGAACTCCCAGTGCCAGATGCTGCTCCTGCCATTATATATGCACAGCCATAACTCTAAGAATATAAGTAGTCCATTGACTGATTTATGACTCCAACAAGTGTTTCCACAATCAAACCCAAACTATTTGATGACAGGCAACAAGTGGATTACCACCCAGACAGGGAAAAATAATTTCTGAATCATTTCTGAGCTGAAGCACATTAATAAAATCCCTTTTAAAACATTTTCATTTTGATTTCCCGAGAGACTACAAAGTATCTATGCACCCAGGTTTTGATTTAACAGCATTCTACTAACTAGCAGTCTCTCAAATGCAATCATGGAATTCTCTAGCATAGAAGCTAATTATCCAAAATACTGCTAATTGTGACTTTTATGCTATGCTAGTCAAAAAGAGTTCTAATTAATTCGTATTGCCCTGGAACTTGTCTGCACAATGAAGGAAGCAATGAAGGAAGAAAGATGCCATGTGGCACACCAATGAGTATGAAAGGAGAACTACAGCACCCCCAGCTGCTCATCCCCATACAAGCTCTGCTCCTCAGGACACAATGCTGCATGGGGACTTGTCCTCTACACTGTGTTGACACCAATAACACCTTTATCCTCTATAACTGATGTACAGACGTCAAACGAATCTCATAATGAGAAAAGAGGCTAGGAGTTCCATTAATAAGAGTCTTTACTGCTCTATTTATACTCATCCAGAATGATGCAATCCCTAATTTTCAGAGCAAGCTTTTTCAGTAAGACATAAAACTTCCACCTTCTTTTATCCATGGACAAATACAAACAAACACACCAAATAGACACTATTTTAGCTGCCTACTGGTACACCACAGTCAATAATATATCACAACGCACAACATTCAACACATACTCTGGAGCAACCAATGGCAAACTCCATCCAAGTATTTGGCATAGCCTGACTGCTGCTGATCAAGCTGAATTGAGACTTAAAAATGTGAGAGAAAAGCTTGTTTGTGTTTAAACACTTAATTTTCTTTGCATATTTATTAAAGTCAAGATTTGTTAGGTAGTCATTCACATATGGAAATGAAATATGCAAGAAAACCTGAGCATCAGAGTAGGTGCACTCTGCTTTGACATGTCCCTGTCTTAGGAGGCATCTTGCTGAGGAATACAGGTTGCTTTTATTTAGTTCAAAACTTGATAAATCTGGCAAATAGGTGATGCAATTCCCATTTCTTACACCAAGTAAATTGAAAAAATCAGAGGTCAAATTTATGTATTAGTTTTATGTTCATGCTTCAAAGCATAACACAACCTGAAGCTGACAGTGCTTATCTGACATACTTTTAATGTGTCCAGGGGAGCACAGAAAAATACATTATTATATTGATTTTCAAAATGTGTTAAATACCTGCCCACTCTGAACAACTTAACTTCATGTGGCATTTTAGTTGCTGGAAAACAGTGTTCTGTTCTCCTCTCCCTCCATACTGCAATGGACTTCACAAAGACAACATGAAGGGAAAGACTAACTTTCCATGAGTCTGGATCAAAGCTCACTTCACAATCTTTTGCTACAAACTCCACAGCAATATCTTTAGAAAGCCAAGAAACACCAATAAAGCCATTTTCCCAAGTCACTGATAGTCAAACACAACAGCACTGGAGAAACAAAGAAAACAGTAAATCAGACTCTGTGGTTGAGAAGAAATACCTGAGTTTAACACCACTTTAGCACAACTACTGACACCGCTTATTCTTTGCTTTCAGCAGCATGCAACATTTTAAAGAACCAGAACCTGAACCAAGGATAATGACAAAATGCTGTCACACCAATTACATTTTGGCAGAAGATCTTCACAACTTTTCTTATCAACTGAGCCCAAATTCTTGGCACCCTTTCTCACAGGCTCTTTTTATACTACAGTTCTCAGTTTGTCCACTATTATTAAAAAGAATCATCTCAGCTACAAAGTCGAGTTGAAGGTCTCATTGAGATCTATTTGCTTTACACCACTATTGGACACAAATTCATTAATAGCAGGGATGAGAAAGCAACATCTATGTGATCACCAGTACTGTGTCTTGCAACACTTCTACACTCCAAGGCAAGATGACACCACTAATATGACTTAGTAACACTTTTACTTTGTGTGGAGTCCAAAATCACCCAGCTATGAGAAAGCAGCAAAGCAACACTTTTTTTCCTAAGCTACACGTATAGAGAACAAAGCACTAATAAATTAAAAAGGCTTTAGTCTACAGACAAAAAAAAGAGAAAAAAAAACACCAACAAAACTGTTGTGTCTGTATGTGTTCTTTTGATAAAATGCATCTCTAAATTTGAAGATTTGATCAAATATCCTGCCAGCTTTACACAAGATTTGGCAAGTACAGCACCTGAAAGCTGACAGGAGATAAAAAAATATCAGCATTATTTTGTATTTTACTCCTCTTCTGAGAAAACTCAGTTTGTATCTTCCTTGCTTTCAAACTACCGAAACCCATGAAGTCTCTTCAGGAGACTCTTCCTGGGAATCAAAACATTCTTTCTCAGAGTAGTAGAGTACTTTGGTGGTGGGGCAGAGAAGAAACTGGATGATAGGTGTGGTAAAGTTTTTTATTCCTACCTAAGATCTAGTCAAAACTAGGTTCCAATTTGCTAGCAATTAGGACATTTAGGATATGTTTTCCTTCCCTTTCCTCCTCCCCAAGACACTACGTGGTTAGTTTTCTTCAAGCTTCCAAGTCCTCAGCTGAATAGCTATGCCATGCCAAATAAACTGCACATAGTAATTTTATGCAACTCAAAAGCAGTGTGATGACCTATCCTCCCTATTCCGCAGGAAAAAAATGAAATACAATGTATAGTGTTCAGTGGCTAACAAGTAAAAATTCCCTACAGCATTTCTATCTCAACACAAGAAACAACAAAAACAACAATCAAGGATTGACCATGACTCCTGGTAACATAGGAAATATGTTATCATAGACTTTATTTGGATAGATAGCAACCAGGTATTGATTACATTTTTACCTCATCTGTCCTTTTGAAGAATATACAGTTTCAGCTGTAAAAGGCTGGTTTATTTCCAAAACAGAAGGAATGAGTAAAAGCTACACAAACAAAATGAGGCAGTCACTGGAGAATGACCTTATTGGGTCTAGTGTTCTTTATGACCACACTAGAGAAACACCCAAAACCTATATTAATGGTGTCACAATATCTGTTCATTGCAGCACACTGCTTCAGTGGAATTATTTCCATGCTTCAATTTGAGTGAGGGGATGCCTGACTGATCTCTCCCAAGCTGACACTCTACTCTGTCTGTGCTCTCTGGACAGTTTTGCTCACATTAAGCCAATTGTGCTATGTGTAGCTGTGTGGGTGCAGCTTTCAACCATAGCCTGTGTACCCCTGAATGAGGGTTGTTAGCTCAGGCTCAGAGCCACCCTCATGGAAGGATATTGTTTTGGACAGCTTGAAGGGCACATGGGGTGAGACTATCTCCAGGCAAATAACACCATGGACAGAATATTATGTTAGATTAAGACCACAGATTTGGCAGATATAAAGTAGTTTTCATACATCTTGTCCCACAGACAAAACTGTACATACATCTAGAGTTTATAGATGTAAAGTCTTCCTAAACAATCTTAGAAAATTACCTGTCACTCCTAGGACAAAACTCATGATGGTCCTAACTTTCTTGCTGGAAATACTAATCAATCCTATCACTATAAATTATATATTTTTAAATTGCTACCTATCAGTTACTGCTCAGTGCTACTCTGTGCTACCAGAATTGCAGCCCTACCCTATGAAGAAGATTGTCAGAACCCAGTAGATTCCTCTGGCTGCCCTGGAGGACTCAAGCTCCTGACCAGGCAGCTCAGAAACCTTGGCAGAGAGCCCAAGACCCCTGTGCCTTTGATTTAGCCCTTGGAAAAAATAATTACCAACCTTATAGGGAGAATTACAAGCCACAAAAGTTTAAGTAGAATGATAGTGAATTTATCACGGGTGAAAAATAGATTTTTTGGGGGTTTTTAGAATGGGGGTTCAGGAGGCAAGATGGAGGAATCTGGGTGTGTCCAGCCTTTCTCCTTCTGGGCCTCCATCTTCTGCTGTGATGTTGGCACTTACAGATTGGTTTAGGGTAGAAGCTCGCTGTCTAACATAGGTGATAGGTATTGGAAAGTAATTGTAAACATTGTATACGTAGTTTTCAGTATGAAGACATAACACTGCCCCGGGGGCAGGCAGAGTGCCTTAGGCTGTCTTGCTGAGAGGACCTCAGTTGGACAGAAGAAAATATTTCATAGATAAGGAACAATAATCAACCTTGAGACTGAGAACTGAAGAGCTCCGACTCCTTCTTTGAGCACCGGGCTGGTGCTCAAAAGTATATTCTAACTTTTCTCGGGGTCTCTCTGACCAGCAAGAAGCCCCGAGAGAGATACAAACCATTTGTATCTCAAATTCAAGGAGAGCAGCCAGATAAGCTTACGAGTCCCTGTTTTTTTTAAACAATCACCATGATCCACCACCACCAAAAAACTGCTAATTTAGTTTAGGGCAAGTTTGAACTTGGAAGGATCTATTACATCAATTTCTCTAAATTAAGGAGACAACATAATGCACACAAGCAAAAATTTTGGCATTGGAAAAAAAAATCAAGAGGTTTAATTCAGCAAAAATTTTTAAATCATACAACAATCAATCAAGATAATTAAGGACCTAAAAGACTGCATTAGTGAAGCTCATGAAAATTTAAGAATTGTTTTCTTTCAGCTGGTATTCTAAGAAACTCAGTGTGGTCATAAAGAAAGTCAGGATCCATACTATTATCTAAAAAAAAAAAAAAGGCTCAGAACTAGAGTGTGCACAGAAAGAATTTAAACTATAGGTGTAAAAAAAATCACAGTAGTCACCTGATGCTGCTAGTGTCATTTCTCAGTGTGACATTCAGATTAATGTCCCATACATACAGAGAACTGAGCAAGGCAGTTCAAAATTTTTGTACAAAGCCCAGGCAGTAACTCTGCTTTTTCCTGCCGCTGAAGTCCTCCATGAAGTCTCACAGGGAAAAGTATGAAAGAAAAAAGAAGATACATAAAATAGATTTTTTTAATTATAGGGAGAGAATGCTTTCTTCTATATTGATCTTCTGCCAGTGTTCTTTTATTCTACACCAATTTCGATTCAGAATCAGTTCTTAGCCCTGCCAGAGCTGACTACAAGGGAGACACATTAAATTCATTGCTGAGATTCGTAGGCACAGATGGGGCCTGACATTTTAAAAGCAAAACAGAAGTTTCGTGCATTCAAGTGCAAAGGCTTCAGGACAAGATTAGACTTCAACTTCTACCCCAAGCATCCATGAAAGATACAGCAAAAGCCTCCTCTCCTCTCCTCTCCCACCCAGCAGAATTAGGGCTCTAAATTATGCTGGGAGACTATAACCAACACAGCTAAGAAAAAAAATAATCACATCATTCAAACTCAAACCAATTGAAAATATTAGAAGGCAGATATTCTCTAACCAGAGGACAGCTGTGGATCGAAAAAAGGAAGACTAGGACAGAATCATCAAATGAATTCTCACATCATGATGGTACAAATAAATAATATCTGGCCACCCACATCTGATTTTTGTGGAAGAAAAACGTTTTCGTTCCAAATACTTTCCCCAAAAAGAATAGTGTTCATATCTCTTTTAATGCTTCTTTTATGTTCTCTGACAGCATTCAGTATTTGTACAGACAAACCAAGGATCCTCAATATTGGATCAAGGGATTACGTGCAGCGGGTTTTGCAACCATTTTCATTTTCGCACTCCTATCGTACCAGAATTTGCCAAGCTGATGTGGGCTGGAGGCAAGTTCAATTTCCATCTCTGCTCAGGGGAGTGATTAAATTTAGCTGATGCTGAGAAAAGGAAATTCAGTGTGACGAACATAGCAAGACTTGACTTGCAAGCCTGTGAGACAGGATTAGTACCACAAGCAAAGCAGAGCTACTAAAACACCAGCAGAAAATAAGGGTACTTACACTTAAAAATGGCAGGGGAAAGTAGGAAGGAAATAGAAATTTAATCTTAAAAAAAAAAAAAAAAGCAAACCCCAAACACTATCAGCCCAGGAGTTAAGCACATTAAACTCAATTCTGTATTTCAATACCAAAGAGCATTCTAGTAAAATTTTAGTTTTGCAAGAATCCCCTTTAATTTTAGAACAGTTTAGGATAAAATTTGGGGTTTGGATTGTGTGGCTAATATACATCTTTTAACAGAACTGATATGGGAACCTAAGTGAGTTCCACTACTGTTTGGAGCTGATTCAAATTTTACAGGATTTATTTAAATAGCTGCCTCTGTTAGGAAGATCTATTCAAACATTTGCTTGTAGCAAACTGGAATAACCTTTCCTATAAACTGAAACTTTCCCACCAAATGAAACAGCAGGCATCTCTTCCCTCAGGGAGATGAATGAACACTTCAAAATTAACCATGGTACAAAAAGGACAATTTCTACTCATAGAGCCAATTGTACACCTTATTTTGGAGTTATATATTAGTCCAATTCCTTTTTTTTGTAACTTAGATTCAACTGAGAGCACCACCTTGTCGAGACTGACAAAAAAAATGCATTGACCCAGCACAACTATATTCAAAAACTTTCACTATTTTTACTATTTAGAAAGAGCATGGTGTCATCTTAAGAACATAATGTTATCCCTCTTGTCAGAATGAAGGATTAGAATGTATTTTCCAAGAGTGAAGCAAACATATGGAAAGAAAGGAATTTTTTTTAAACCCTGCTTTTCCTCAAGAAGGAAAACACAAAGGTGTTTTGGGATTCTCTTAGCTTTTTTCTTTTTCATGAAAACAAGCAGATCCTCTGGAGCCGATGCCTGTTAACTTGAGTAAAAGCTAAGGAATAAAACAGATCCGAAATTATTTAATTCAATTTCCATTAACTGTTGATTTTAAATCGGTTCAAAACTTTTCCGTTTTGAATTTGGAAAAAAATATAATAATATAAAAATAAAATATAATATATAACTATATTTTAAATAAGCTGAACTACTTATAACAACTATGTCAGATACCAGCATATTAATATCAACAAAATAATCCTGTTCATCACAAACTGCACAGAACCATTTCTATTTAAAAGCAGACCAATTTGATGAATTACCATCCACAATATGTGTGTGGATTTGTGTGTGCTTTAAAGAAGGATCATATCCACAACTAGTTTACTGGTTTAATAATTTTAACAGTAAAACTATATTACTGCATGGCCCACCTGCCCTAAGCAGTGTTACATTTTGTCTTTTCATTTACTCATTTTAGCAAATTCACTTGGTACGGGAAAAAACAATTAGCAGAGAAAAGAGTTCAGTTCAGCTGAATCTTCCAGATGGTTAATGTTAATATCAGCATATTGATGCTATCTGTTCTTCACTTACGACTCAAGAATTGGACTTGAAGATGCTCGAAACATTGACCATCAATCAACCATAAATCGATTCTTGCTACCATTTTGAGAATCTTGCACTCAAGATTAAAGCCATTTCACATGAAACTAACAGACAAGTAACAGAAATTATATACATCAAATATAAAATATCTTCTACAAGAGGAGCTGAGTATATTAGAGTATCTGTACTCTAAGTCATATAAAGAGTGCTCCTGCCATAATTACACAATCTCAATGCAAGAAAATGCCACACGCTAACACAGGTGCCAGTTGGCCCAGCACCTGTTGTAAAAATTAATTCCTACCTTCTACAGGTAAGATGTGGGCTGGTGTTCCCATCTGTATGCACATTACCACAAAAAAATAAAGCAAATGCACCTGTAATCACAAGACAAAACTACTTAATGACAAAAGGATAAGAGCTCCTTGATTTTGCATGCAGAGCCATCTCAGAAATAATGTTTGTTCTCGCAGCTTCCCAAAAGCTACAGAGTTTTCCTAATTGCCCTCTATATGAAGTTCAGAAGTACATCTCTAAAGAAATGTCTCTAATTTCTGCAATTCATCTTGTTGGAAAAGAATAAAATATTTCAATAATGAATTCTTTAGTCACAAACAGCACCATCAGTCAGATCTTTCGCTTCTTATTTTGTCTCACGGTGTCTCATCAGACAGCATCTAGATTATATGCCATAAATATATAAATCCCAAGTAACATAAGGAAATCTTCCACTTTTCCCAGGAGGTTGAGTGAACTGTCCACTGGTGAGGTTTTTACAGCATAAACATTTGTGACATCAAACCAGACAGTGAGCAAATGCTGCCCTGGTGCGCGATATTTACAAAAAGGTGAAGGACAGAAAACATTTATTTAGTTTCAGATTTGCTTTCAATTTCCAAAACTCATTCAGTCACGGCAGAATCAGCCCACACTTTTAAATCTAGAACTAGAGCTAATCCTCTACAAGGCTTCACTCTCTTTGGAGATTCAAATCTCCCATACAAATAGAATAGGCATACAATTTGCTAGCCAGCTACTCCTTCACATTAAGCAAATGGGCAGTGTCCAATTTTAGAGAAACACAAAACAGTGATTACAATGAAGTCAAGGGAGGGAACTGTAAGGGCAAACATTCTAATTGACTAAAAAGCTAGACTAAACAAAAAACTAAAATAAAGGCTGACAAAATCCATAACAAGTAAACATTTTCACACATAGCTATTCCCTGTTATATTTACTCCTGTATCTGTTAAATGAAGATTGAATACTTCCAAGCAGCTGATTTCTGGGGTTTGAGGTTTGGGAATCAAATAATTTATTTACTATTCATTTGTTAAAACA
>NW_005054304.1:15329371-15339908 GCF_000277835.1 Geospiza fortis
TCAAGATTTTCCTTTCAAAGGCCCTTCTTCATAGATGAGATGTAAATGCTCCATTAGGACAAGCATTTGATACACAGAAACTAATGAGCTATTATTTAACTTCATCCTAAGTGTCAGAAGCCTAAAGCAAAAAGGCTTAATTAAGATGATGTGAGCCCCAAGTCTTCTCCCAGGAAGCAGGTGAATCACAGCAGTTTCCCTTCACTGCCAGATACATGCACAGAATTATCTGAACACATCTGTTATCAATATATGAATGGCATGACATCTCCTGCTGTTAATTCAGACTGATTACTTGTTAAACACATTTAATTGAGGCAGAAGGGAGCTTAACTGATGTTCACATAAATATATTTAAAATAATGGAGAAAAAAGTACTTGCAGCATTTAAAGAGAGACTGAAGGACTGTTTGAACATCAGATCTTACACGTTCAGATGCAACACATGAAATAACCATAACCAGGAAATAACCAAATAACCAGGAAACTAATGTTTCCTTTTTATCTTTTACTGTTGTGTACCTACTGATTTAACAGATTTCAAGGTTTGAATAATATAAACTAGACATGGTAGACCCTTTATTGTTTCTGACAAGAAATAAATTATATTCCTTCATCAAGCAATGACTGCTTCTAAACCCTATTACTTCACACTACAGGCTGTTTACAGAAACAGATGCACTACTAGACAAAACTTATGCTCCTGAAAATACATTACACCTAGCTAGAGAAATGTTTTCTATAACTTTTGCATCCTGTGTTCATCGTCCTTTCATTGAATCTCAGAACCAGAAGGGATCTAGCCAGCTGAAACTGAAAGACTGCAAACATTCAGTGAGAGTCAAACCAGGTCTTTTTCAATTTTTGTAAACTCACCATGATTTTGCCTTGATCCCTCTGGGAAACCTACCAGAAAAGTCTCAGCATCCTCTCTGGTAACTGTTGTTAATGCAGAAAGCTCTGATTCAGGAAATCCATTTTAGGAACACAGCTATTGGCACTGCAATCCCAACCTCTTTCAGCAAGGTCCCCTCTACAAGTAAAATAACTATTGCCTTTACTGCTGACTTTTAGGCATAGTGTTTCAATGTCTTCTGGAATATTATTAGTCAAATCTGTTTGCCTTTCCTGAGACTTAATCAACTTGTTGATTAGTAAAAACATCCATCACTTTGCCACTTTAATCTTATCTGCTCATCTCAAAAGACTCTTGATCCTTCACTTTAGAATTAAAATAGGTCAAGAAAGTTGGAAAGGAAAAAGATAGCAAGACAAGAATACCACAGATTTTCATCTACCAAAGGGATGCAGTTTTATGGATTGCAATAGAGCTGTTCTGATTCAAACTTGTTGAAGATAGCCTTCTAAGTACAATTGTATCCATTCAGAAATTATTATGACTATTTCTCTTCCTCTCCCTTTGTCCAAAATAAAATGTATAAATTAATTTCAGTTATAAACGGGGCTTATTTAAATACAGTATCTTCAAACAGTGACACATTTAGTGGTTTTTTGCTAAAAAATGCCCTTTTCCCCATAATTCGGGTACTAACTTCTGTATAATTAAACTAGAATGAAAATAGGCAAGCTTTCTGAATGACTTTTCGGTTAACACTGGACCAAAAATCTCAAATCAGGGCAAAAGGTAATTTGTGACCTTATGTGCAGGAAGAGATGAGAGAGGACAAACTCCATAATAGAGTAACTGAGCTCCCCCTAGCAGGAAATTAATAATTAAATTTCCATTCCTCACCCCAGGTGAATAGAGCTCATAGACCCTAAGTTACGAGCTCTCAGACTCACTCAAGGGCAAGTTCCACAGTCAGGAAGAGGAGATGGAATGGAAGATAGTTGTTGGTAAATGAATTTATAGCACATGCTTAGAGGAACTGAACAGCCTATCGGCTGCAGGTGGAAGATACACCTGGGTCAAGAGAGGCAGCTTTCAAGAAATGCCTAGGATCACAACTGAAAAGGGGAGCAGGTAATGCTTGGGGAAGAAATACAACTTCTAGAAAAGATCCAGAATTTCAGAAACTACACTGTTTCCCAAAAATAAGATACATGGCAACTTTGCCATTACTGTGTCCTGATTCTTATTATATTTGGATTTCTGTGTTCTCATGACTCAGACAGAAACCTGTAAAAATGTTAGTATTAAGAGATGTAAAATTCAAAGTACTAACACTTGTATTCAAAACTCTTTTTTCCCCCATTTTTGTTGTACTTCAGTATTAAGCAAATGAAGAGAAAGGCAACATGAACTACACAATTTAAAACTGGACCTTATTTTTTTAAGTACAATGTCAAAATAATCCAGTTTTATTACTGCTTGGTTAAAAAATGTTAACTTTCTGATCACAAAATTATTTCATACACAGATTGAAAGGTCAATTAAGAATACATGGCAAGAATTGCTCAATATACAGAGATCAATACAAAATCTATACCTCATTCAAATAAATTTCAAGCCCTGGATTGCATATTAAAAGAAGCTTTGAGTCTCCAAGATCTCAGGCTGAAGAAGTGCCTTTTAAAAACAGCTCGAGCATTCACAAACCTGGTAATGAAACCACCTAGACACTATTTTCATCCCCACAGAAAGAAGAATACTAATACAATGTGTCTTCTAGTGCTGGATAAGCTAATTCAGTGTCATATGGGGCATAATTAAACCTGTTAACTCAGAATTCCACAGCCATTATATTCTTTTGAATACAAATAACAAAGTGTCTAAACCTATTCACAAAGGTTTTGATGCTTGTCTCAAAGCAGCAGGTAAAGCAGCACCTCACAACACACAGTTGCATTTATTAATAATTATCTCAACCCAAAGCACCAATTACCACACGCTGTCAACAAGAGTGGAAATGCAAGGTAGCAGGCACGTTAAGACTGCTGGAAGTTTTCCTGTTATGATTTATTTTCATCTGTAAATACACCACATTGTAAGTAATATGCTTGTTTTTCTTTTTTTAAACTCAAAGCATCATTCTTACTGCTTCACACATTTATATCTGTACGAAAAGTTACGTGTTTTTTTTTTTAATGCATGAGCTTAGTATGTCCTTCTGTGAAATATCGTAAATGAAAAAAATGTAATGTGGATTCCTTTCAGACAAGATTTTTGAGCCATAACTGTCTCTCTGAGATAACTAAGGAACTCTACAAGGCAGTTTGGCCCTCTGAATGAAATCATAGTCACTTCAGGAAGCAAACCACTGCAGGACTAACAGACAGTGCTTGGACCTAAAGTCCTTACAGAGAAGTATAAGCTCTATTGTGAATTATTTTATTGCCTGGACTTTTTGGTCTCCAAGTTTTCTACTTTCAGTTATTACTGTATCCTGGAAAACCACTGCTGGCTGTCAAGTATTACCACTCATTGTTTTCATCTTTTCATTGATGGTACTGGAATCTCCTAAGAAATCACTCAGATGTGTAGTCCAAGATCATGGCTTCACTTCATCAAAGATGAAAAGAACAACTTGGAATATTAAGCTAGGAAAAGGATAGCAGACTTTTGGAACGTACCCAAGTCCCCTCCAACAGATCCAGTTCCCCTATGTAGATGAGAGGAATATGGTTTGAGTCTCAGCCTGAAGGGAGCTGAATTCAGGTTTCTAACCTAGTGAGCTCTACCCAGCAAACATAAAGGATTTGTGCTCCAGCACCTGCTCTTTGGAAAACAAGCCCTACTCATTTATTTGGACAGTAAAGGAAAAGGCAGAAAGTTGCCTTCTTCAGTAGAACATCAATAAATTTGGAGTCTGAAACAGTTAATCATGACCCCTTTCTGTTATAAGAAAGGTGACTAAAGCCTGAAGAGATGCCTAATTTAAAGTATATGATGACGGAATTTCCCAGGCATTCACTTCAGCAATCCTTGCTCAATGCATGGATTGTAATGTCTTTTTAAATCCCAAACATTTTACCCCATGCATGTTAACTCCAAGGATCAAAGAGTTCTCAGTCTCACTCCAGACAGCTCTAAGTGAAACGTCAGAGCCCCAAAGTTTTACATACTTAAGGGCACATTTTCCGATGCTCTTACATTTTATTACCTGGAAACAATGGTTTTTTTCATATTTTGACAAAGGAATGCAAAAAAAAAAATTATGTTTTAATATGAATGCTTTGAACACTTATTAACACTGGCAGCTAAAGAAGCTGTTTTCATCAACAAAGCATAGATGGAAACAAGTTTCAAATGCAGGTGAGCAAGATACTGTTTAGAATGGTTCTATAAATATTTTGCAAGAAAAACAGACTAATAGAATCTGCAGTACTATCTAAATTCACACTGTATTTTCTATGGAAAATGTATTTATATGTAAAACAGGATGGAAAGACAAGACATTGCAAAGTTGTTAATATAAAGTAAGGAGAAACATCTCTGAGACACTTCATAGGTACTCCTGTTTACTTCCCCTAAATATAGTACTTCAAATGCTGATGCAAATTTTTGCTTTGTTTATCTTGTGCTTTTCATAGAGGAGAAAAAGGACATGGTGACTAAACAACTAACTGAAAATAAAAGCTGTATCCAACATAATAAAAAGGAAAACAAAGAAGAAAACAAAAGCAGTTTTGAAGAGAGCATGCTTGTTACTAGGAGAAGATTGTTTACAGGAAGTTCTACAAGTCTGGAAAAAAGAAAATGGGACAAAATTGTCTGCAACAATGGATACTGATCACAGACATCAAATCTACAAAGAGTGTCTGAATTTGTAGAAATTATTTCCAGATAAAATGGCTGATCTAATGGCATTTTGTGAAAGCTCAAGGATAAAGATGGATTTCTCTTTAATGGAAATCAAAGTCAACTTTATAGGCTTACTTCCCCATTACACTTTGATTATTATTTCCAATTAAGAATGCAATTGCATAATTAACTCAGTGAATACAATTTAAACACACAATTTTGAGTACAGTGCTATCCTCAAACATGTCCATTATTACACATCACACAGTCAGAACACCATAATATAGGACAACTTGATTGGGTGTTGTTGAAAAGCAACATGGCCTTAAAAGTTGAATTTTTTTAAAGTCATATTCAGTAGCATGAATTTCATGACAGGACTGCAATATGAAAATGGATTTTTGAGTAGAATGTCATATTCATGGAGTCTAACATGGCAAGCTCCTCCTGTAAAGAATTAGGTTGAACCTACATATATGACTAATGGTAGTAATACTTAAACCTCTTCTATACATCCCTAACGTCCACAAAACCCTGTAGCCATTTATTTACAGTTTCCAATGGAAACAATTCCATCTACACTTCTGAAGGATTTTGGTTTTAGAATATTTATTTTATAATTATT
Source organism: Geospiza fortis (assembly GCF_000277835.1). NCBI lineage: Eukaryota > Metazoa > Chordata > Aves > Passeriformes > Thraupidae > Geospiza > Geospiza fortis. Next base: position 15,334,702 of record NW_005054304.1, read on the forward strand.
TGATAAATAGCAAAGGATATGCTTCTCTCCTCCTCCAAACTGTTTGAAAGGTTAAAGTGTCAGGACTGGTTCTCTATTTCCACATGATTTAGATAGTTTTGGTAAAATACTGCTGAATCATTATACCCTGTTCTACACCACTGCTGCAGACTAGAGGGCTTACCATAGTGGGGGGGGGGGGGGAGGAATGAAAGAATCCATTCTCTACAATGAAAGTGCTGTGACACACACAGCTATGGAAAACCAAAATAAGGAATGAAGTTTTTAATCATCTTGAAGTACTTGCACTTGCTCACCTTCATGTAACAATAAAACCTTTATACATAATCAGTGTGAAATTGAACACAGTATCTAATAAATATAAAAGATTACTCTCAGAAATACAGCAGAAGTTCCAGATCTGCAAAGCAAAAAGTGAAACTCCCTTCCAGTAATGACAATAAGTCATTTCTCCATTTTAACTGTTATTTAATTGACTCTTCACTGAAACCAAATCTCCAAGAATTTCCACAATGAACAAAACCTCCCCTAACCCATGCCCCCAATAAGGAGAAATTCACATGCACAGCAAGGAGAAAACAAGCCTGGTAAGGTTTCACAAGCCTTCAAGCAGAGGAGGTTATTTGAAGCAAATTCCACCACACTACTGCTGCCTGGTACTACTGCTGCAGCAAAGCTCCTAAACTCCCATAGTCCAGTTTTGCACTGTTGCAGCACAGTGATCTTTAGGATCTATACTGCTCTGAGGAACAAACTGGGTGTCCTCAAAGTGAACCACAGGTTCAGTTGAGGAGAATAATAGTGCAACATACAATTACGCACAGTCAGAATTTTCTGAGGGAAGACCTCATCCTACCAAGACATTCAGATTTCTCTGCACACCAGTTGACAAAAACATGCGGCAGAAGCTGAGCTGGCCCTATGTGGATCCAAAACAGGCCCATTTGAACCCTCTATCACATCTGTAACATGCTAGCAAGAATCACTCCACCTTTCTTCCCACCCCAGAAAGTGTCACACAACTCCAAAATGTGCAATTGTGATCTAAGAGACTTGTAGGAAATGGACAGCTCTGAGCACCAGCACAAAGCACCTGGGCTGGCAGCGGTTAAACTCAGCATTTACTTAAAAGTTTGATGCACAACTGCCACACCCTCTTTGCCAGAAAATTCAGCTTTCTTCTCTTAAGTATCAAAACCCACCATGCTCTGATGGTACCAGCAGGTAAGAAATGATACATCAATGAAAATTATTATAAATTAGACATACAGCATTCCATGAGGCACTAATCATGCTGTCCCATGCAATTTTTAGCCAGTTATACGGTGACCAAAGCCAGAGAAATGCCATCACCTTCAGCAATAGAAATCACATACCCAAAGACTTGACATTCCAGAGTCTAAAAAAACTATCAGCTTCAATTTCCTGCTCTTCTCCTACAAAAAAATCCTCACCATGTTGCTGTAATAACATAGTTTGAACAAAAGCTTACCTTACAACAAAGCTTTAGAACTCAGATTACCAGGTGACAAAAAAAACATTTCCCCCTTGAAACCTTCTTGGTCCATGCCAATGCTGCTGCCACTGCACCACCACCTGTAACTTGTGATTTTCTGAACTCAGGGAATGTAAAATATAGAATTCACACATCAGAATGCAAAGTCACACTCCACATTAACCACAGGTACTCTCCACCCTAAGTCAGAATTAAACCCAGTTTGTTTCCCAGCATATATCCTCACCTATGTTGAAACATGAAAATGAAATTACAAAGGACCTAATCTCACTTTCACAGAAGTCAACAGCAAAGCTCCTGCTGACTTCAATAAGAGCAAAAGCCAGCACTAGATCTCCAAAAATCATTATTATTTCCTTCAGAGCACCAAATACATTTCCTACGAGTCCCATGCAGAAGGATGATGGTCTCTAAGCTTTCCAATAATACTGAAAAGCTCTCATATAGAAAAGCATCTCAGACTGCCAGTGTCTATGACCACCTGAGGAATACAGTTTGACTTCAGCACACAGCCCAAAGAAAATGAAAGAATCACTCTCCCTATGAGAGAAGAAAGATGCATACCTGCAGTAATGACTCTGTGAAAACTTTGGAACCAACAGAAAAAGGTCTGCCATATTTTAAGGAGAACTTGTAGGAGTATCTCTTCCTCTCTGCACCACAAACAGTTAAGATTCAGGGAATAATATTTACTTTTATATATACAAGAACTTCCTTGGATATTTAGCAGGAAATTACTATCAAAAGTGACATACAAAGAAGAACTTTGACTTGATAGAAAACTATGAAAAAGAGATTAAAAAGTAGTTATATAGTTAATAGACTTTTAACAAGAACTAACAAAGGCAGCAAGAAAAACTCTGTACTTTTCAAGTACCTTTCCTCTTGCAGTAATTTGGAAGCAGTCAGAAAAAGCATAAGAATTTAATCCATAAACATAGTGAAAAGGAAAAGCTGAAGATAATCTTCAGACCCTCAGAAACTGGAGTCTTGACCACAGCATGCAATTTGAAACCTATACCATAGGACATCCAACAAGAACCTACTAATTATGCCATCCTTTTAAAAGAGCTGCCAGCACACCTGCAACTACTTGATGGAACAAGCTCTGAGCAGAAAGCAGCAGCAGCTGCTTCCTATTATATAGGCTGGAATTAAGTTAAATTTGCCTTGCCAGCTACACAAGAGAGACCAGCTTCACCTCATTAGTTACAGGTGCTACTTACTGGTCTGGAGATGAAGGCATTCTTCTAAGAAGACATACGTGGGACCTGAATCTGGGCTTTCCAATTCAATACTTGTTTGCAAAGAAATCAATAGAGCAGAGAAGGATTATCAGCTGAAAAGGGAAGCTTTCTTCACCATGCCTGTTATTCCCTTCCCAGTGCAAAATTCACATGTTCAAAATTCACAAATGAACGGGTATGGAAATGCAACAGCTGTCCAGTTCTATGTGCAACATTTTTTGGATCTCCATTTCAAAGCCAGAAACAGGTAGGAGTTCAGTTTAAACAGGTAGGAGTTCGGTTTCAAAAAAAAAAAAAATGGTACTGAAAAGCAGAATTTATTCCACTGGACAAGAAACAATGGCTACCTGGCCACAGCAGACACAATACAAATCTCCTTTGGAAAGGGAAAACATTAATACTTTAGTTACTGTTCTGCTAATTAACCCATGCTACTGACAATGATCAGAGTATGATTATGCTGCAGTATTGCACATATCCATTTCCTACTTTTCTCTATCAACAAAAGACCATCATAGCACCTTGGTGAAACATCCTTCTGCACTGACGAGTTACTTTTCCTGAGCCCTTGCACATTTCACATGTGTCCTAACTTAAACAACTGCAATATAGGTGCCCCCAGTTTTCTTTCTTTGCTGAATAAAATTGAAAAGACAAAGCACTTGCCCTTTCTTGAGCAGTTACTTCACTCAACACACAAGCAGAAAGGTAACTTAGTTCATACAGTTTTAATAGAATTTAAATACTAAAGAAATTTTCCCTCCAAATATAAGATACAGAAATCAAATAAAAAGGAATCCACAAGTAATTTGCAAGTACTGTATCGCCCTCTGCAGTCAATGGACAAGTTCTGCAAAGTGAGCCTGGGCACATTCCTTGCAAAGATCAATTAAAAAACCTCTACAAGTAGAAACCCAGCAGACCTAACTTTTTTTTATCATGTCTTACCTGTTGGAATCATAGGAACAAAATGCAGAAACTTTTTAGTTCTTGATATAAATGCTCCACCCGTTAGGGATGTGGAAAAGTATGTCCTGCTGCTCCTTCACAATGGGTCAGATTCCTGAATGATACTTCTAGCTTTTACTCTCTTAGAATGTGACAGAAGTTATTAGCTATTTCATTTTTTTTCTGGTTGCTTCTAATAAATAATATTAGAAATAATATTATTTAAATCCAAAATAAACCATACTTTTTAAAAGTTACATTAGCTGATCCATCAATGACAGAGAAGTGTATTTTACAGTTCAGGTATTGCACTACTTTATTTGACACAACTTATAACATTCAAAGGGCATTCAACCGAGATTTTTACAGCACTGTATTGGTTTCACCCTGGCTGGATACCAGGTGCCCCCCAGGCTGATTTTCTATCACTCCCTCTTTTGAACTGGAGAGGGGAGAAGAAACACAACAGGTCAAGATAAGAGCACAAAGATCATTCACCTATTACCGTCACTGGAAAAACAGACTTGGCTTGGAGAAACAGATTGAATCCTTTACCAATGAAATCAAAGTAGGATAATGGGAAATAACACCAATTCTTTAAACAATTTAGTGTTTGAATACTGTTACAAATGAAAGTTAACTCACATTATGGTCACCAGTTGCCTTAATTCTTCATTTTCTTGACCTGCGACAGGACTTGAGGAAACAGTATGGAGCTGAGTCAGGGGAGGTTTAGGTCAGATACTAAGAAAAGGTTTTCCACCCAGAGGGTGGTTGGACATTTGAACAAGCTCCCTGGGGAAGTGGCAACAGCACTGAATCTGAGATCACAAAGCATTTGGACAATGCACTGGGGCACGTGGTGTGACTCTCAGGGTGTCCTGTGCAGGGCCAGGAGTTGGACTAAGTGATGGGGCACTTCCAACTCAGCAGATTCTATAATTCTCTTACCAACACTGATTATGCTTTCTATCCAAGCACCTTCATTCCAACTTATAACTGTTTGGGGTTTTTTCCCCTTAGATCCAGGAATAGAATTTTCTTTTCTCTTAAAAGAAAAACCTTTGTACTTTATGAACAGCATATCACCACTAAAACACACATGAAAGCAATGAAGGCAAATTAACAACCTTTCAAAACAAGATTAAACTTTTGAAGAACCACTCTTTTGCTCTCAGCAGACAGCTGAAAGACTCATACCGCAAACGTTCAAGGGAAAGTATTGACAGCATTTCATGCTTTCACAGAACAGGACTGGTTTGGGTTGGAAGGTACATTAGCCATCACCTACTTCTAACCTGATGCCATAAGCAGGGACGCCATTGACTACACCAGATTGCTCAGAACCCCGTACAGACCAGGCTCAAGCACCTTCCTTTCCCCATCACCCCCTGGGTCCCTGAGGAAGTAGCGAAGAACTGCTCAAAAGCCCTCTGGAAGGGGGCGCGGCAGCTGGGGCGGGCCACTGGGCTGCCCTCCCTGCCCGCGGCCGCGTT
>NW_005054304.1:15340061-15344578 GCF_000277835.1 Geospiza fortis
AGCGTCTCCCAGCCGCACCAGGACCCGCACCGAGCACAGGAGCGCAGGGGACGCGCCGGCCGCCCCGGGCAGCAGGACAAGCTCGGTGTCGGCCCCAGAGCCCCGTTGTGCGCCTCGGCCCCCCAGGGCCAGCAGCGCAAGGCGCTGAGCAGCTGCAGGTGCCAGCACCAGCCATCAGCCAGAGACGCGCCGGGACAAGGCTCCCAGGGTACCGGGGGCACGGCACAGCATGGATCCGTCGCCAGAGTCAGACCCTTCACACGAACCACATAGTGCCTACCCTGAAGATGCCTATGAAGGTGGGCATGGCCCTTACCAGCCACACGAACCGGGTTATGGTCTTGACCAGCCCGGATACAGCCCGTATGAGGATGAGATTCCCGATGCACAAGCCCGGATGCTGGCAATCAAGAATGCAAAAGCCTATTTACTGAAGACCAGCACAAAATCTGGCCTGAACTTGTAAGTCTGAAAAAGGATTACAATCAAATAGGGTAGGAACTATTGAGTGGAAAGAAACATAAAAGGACAAAGGAAGGTACATACAGAATGGGATAATGTTATACATGCAATATTTCATGACTAGTGATACTTGCATGCTAGTGTCCAACATCTTTCAGAAACAAAATCCCTATTGGAATTTTATAGAGAGTTCAAAAACAAGTTTATATGATTGAGAATAAGTTTAAATTCAGATTCAGCTCATAGACAGGAAGGGTATATACTAGAAATGGAGGATGGAAATGCTCTTAAGTATAATCAGACTAGTTTTAACCTTAATTTGCCTCAAGGCTCCATGATCCCCTTTCTTCTAACTGTTCCAATGATTTTCCAAAGATCCAGATGATTAGCCTTTACTTTTTTTACTAAAAGTATAATATTCTAAGACTTTTGCATAGTAAGCCAACAATATTTACATTTATATGACAGATATGATCATTTTGCTGCTATACTAACAAAGATCCTGGATGAACAGCCCGCAAATACAGTAGACATAATTGAGACTATCAGCCAGGATGTGAAGTGGGCGCAGTTTCGGAAAAAAATGGACACTCTTCGAGACGAACATCTGATCCCTCCAACATTTGAAGCTGCAGAAAAGTGTAAAGCTTTGTTCATCAAGGAAGCTGGAGAAGAAGAACATGAAGAACTAGATGAAGAGATGGTGAGTTATTATCGGAGTGAAACAGGTACCAAATATACCAGGGAAGGGGTGGGCGGGTGGTGTGAAGGGGAAAGAGAAAGGGAGGAAGCTGTGGCCTCTTCTGTAGTGCTGCCTCTCCTGACCGTACAGATAATTGCAGTCATAGCACCATGTAACCTCTTCACAGCTGAGCTCGTCCCATGTCTAGATCTGAAGAAAAACCCATCTGGTTGCTTAGTTGAGATTTTTTTCCTGATGTAAATCTAATATCCTGAACTGTTATAATCAGGGATGTTCTAGAGGTGATAAACAGAAAGTAAGGTTTGTAACATCTCCCATATGCCAGTTCAGTACAGAATATTGCATCCAAGTTAATTTCTTTTTATAAAAGGAAGGTTTCTTTACCTAAAGTGACCATAATTCTTGATATATTCTTTGACGTACATTCTTCTTTGAGGTATATCCTTATTGACATATTCTTTGACAATATTGTGCACTGCTGCTGCTGTAAAATAGCAGAATGCAGAATTTTGTGATTCTTCCAGCTCCTGGTGCGGTTCCAGTCTGTCCTTCTCCAACTAAAACAAAATAGGTTTTTAATGGACAACTAATACAATTGAAAAGCCACTTCTTAAAATAGGATTTTTGATTATTCAGTTGCTTATATGCAGAAGCATTTGTCCCAAGGAAAAATGAGAAATCTTATAATGAGAAATGAAAGAATATAAATAAGAATTATAATAGCCAAGGGAAATCATTCAACAAAATACTGATTTTCATATGAAATTAACCAGTATATATTCAAATGAATTACCATTGCAGAGTACAAATATCAACCACACAAGAGATAGTCCTTCATCTTTTCCATAGCCTGGTATGTATCTTACATTAACAGTATAAGATGCTGAAATGGGAAAAAGGTAGGGTATTTCAGAAAGGAATTCTGAATTTTTCATAATCCTATCAATCTTGCTTTGTTATAAGAAACCTGTCAGATCCAAAGAAATTCCATATTACACTAGCACTAATTCCTCAAAATTCCCTACCCTGTCATGTCCAACTTCTAATAACTCTGTGTTATATGATCACCTGCCCCCATAAAATGAGAGATGGGTGGTAGAGCAACTGGAAATACTTAATTATTGGCCTAGTTCTGCTTCCATTGAGGCCAGATGGAGTCTTACAATAGACACTGATAAGAGAGGGGGCAATGGTTTAAAAACTGCAGGGAGCTGTATGCCAAGCAACATTCACCCCAGAGAAATGTTGTTACTCTGGTGCCTAAATATATAAAATCTTGTGTTGTATTATCTACAACACAAGGCAACACAGTGCCACTGTTTGCAGGCATCAAAGGCCCCTTAGCTGACATGCCCTAGCACTGAATCCCTTGTAAATCTTGTGTAAGAATGCTGACTTTCCTTGTTTTGCAGTAATTAGGAGTTTAAATTTTGAAATCCTATGTTCTAAGAGCTGCTGTTCATCTTCTCATCTTTACCACTAAAAGACTTTTAATTTTTCTAAATGATAGTAAAAAAAGTATTGAATGAATGTCTGCAAAGCACTTTGAGATAAGGAGTGGCACTACAGGAAACTGAAATGTAATTATCTAACTCTGAATCTTCTTTCCTAGGGAGAGCCTGCTCTACCAAATGTGATGGAAACAGCCTTTTATTTTGAACAGGCTGGGATTGGCCTTAGCAAAGATGAATGCTATTATATATTCCTTGCCTTTAAAAACCTAATTAGTGTTCAGCCAATCCAGACCTGTCGCTTCTGGGGCAAAATCTTGGGCCTGGAAATGAACTATATTATAGCTGAAGTACAGTTACGGGAAGGGGAAGAGGAGGAGGAAAGAGAAGAGGAAGAAGAGGAAACTGTTGCAGACGAAGAGAAAGAGATGGGTGAGGGTGAGGAAGAAGAGGAACAGAAAGAAAAAGAACCTGAACCACCAAAGTCCACCTATAAACCCCCACCTGAGATCCCAAAAGAAGCAAATGGGACTGGGGCGAATAAATATGTCTATTTTGTCTGTAATGAGCCGGGCAAACCGTGGGTGAAGTTGCCTCCAGTGACACCAGCCCAGATTGTCTGTGCCAGGCAAATCAAGAAGTTCTTCACTGGTCGCTTGGATGCTCCTATTGTGAGCTTCCCTCCTTTTCCTGGAAATGAGGCCAATTACCTGCGTGGAACCCACGTCTCTCCCACTGGATTTTACCAGTTTCCAGAGGATGAAGAAGAAGAAGAAGGAGGAGATACATATGAAGAAAACCCTGAGTTTGAGCCTCCTCCTGTGGCTGAAATGGTGGAGTCCCTGGCCATGTGGGCACACCATGTCAAGGGCATTCTAAAGCAGGTGTGTGCCAGCATAGCTCACATGGGCCTTGGATGCCACTCACACTGCAGTGCTTGTGGGGTAACAGATTGTGAGTGACACTCCTCACCTGCACATGCAAACTATTCACCAGAAATGGTGTTGGATTGAAAGATTTTTATATATAAAATGCATTTTATATCATATATAATACCAAAATATCTTACACATAAAACATGTACTTTTATATGTTATATAACATATAACACATGTATATATAAAACATATATACATGTTATATAATACGTAAATATCTTGTATGTATTTACATATACCATCTCTTTTTATGTGTGTATATGTGTGTATATATATATATATATATTTAGGAACCTTCTAGGTTTAGTACTTTTTCCAGTGATGTATTCTTGAGATTGAAACCTGTCTTTAAATAACAGTATGGAGCTAGGCCCTGATAGATAACAATCATTTCTTGCAATCTTCTGTATTAGGTTTTCTGCTTTGAGATCCTTATTTGATTAAAATGTTTAAAATTCTCTTTTCTTGGATGCTAAAACCCAGACAGCTTATGGTTTTATGCTAAATGAAACTTACATGGTGTTTTCCTCTGGTTAATTTTTTGTTTTATACTTTCTGCTGTGAAACATTTGAATGAAAAAAACTTTAAAACATGTTCTATCAGACTTGTGCTAGAAAGAGGTATTACTAATTTGGTTTTTATTGCTGGATGATTTAATGGCCAGTCTGCCAATTCAAGAATGCTAGTGTAAAATAACAGCAAATTATAGGAAATAAGATTTAAACTTACTACCAGCAAAACACTAGTTACAAAAAATAAAATTAGTATACAGTAGAATCTTAAGAACATTTTGTTACATTCCTCTGACTGGTAGCCAAATAACAAGGCATATTTTAAAAAGAAGGAATAAGTCCATAGTTTGCAGTAACTAGTAATCTAGCAAGGATATAAACCAAACTGGCCAGGAACTGAAGAATACAAAATGACAAAAAGCTGATGACAGAGGTATAAGGTTATTCTCA
>NW_005054304.1:15344622-15347535 GCF_000277835.1 Geospiza fortis
AATATTTTGTTAACAATATTCCAGTTATGGAATACATATTTTTCTTCTCCCTATCCCTTAACTGTGTGTGAGTCTGAGCCAATTGTTTTAACTAGTTTTAACTTGTATTCTCTCAATGAATGTTACATGTATTTATTACTTCTCCACATCCATTATAGGGTCGCTGTGTTTGGATTAATCCTGCTCAAAAATCAGAGGAAGATGAAGAAGAAGGTGAAGAGGAGGAAGAGGAGGAGGAAGGAGAGCACCAGGAAGAAACAGGACAACCCCTTCTTACTCTAATCTCTGAAGATGAAGGTATTCTTCATGGAATATGAAGTTTATGATAGAGAGTCACTAGGAATGTTGTCATTTAGCAGTAAATATTTGAAGTTAAACTCTGACACTTCTTGGAGGAATATACTTTGCCTCTGTAGGGTAAACTTGTTCTTTTACAAAATCAATCAAAAGCAAAATGGTTAATAGTATTGACATTAAAGCTGAAATAATCAGGTTTACTAGGTAACCATCTTGTTGGATTTAAAAGGAAAAAATAATTTAGACTTGTCATGTTATTGCAAGTTCAAAACAGCTTACTACATGAAATACACTCAGCTATTTTTATCTCATCTTTTTAGGAAAAAAGAAAAATGTATGTTTATGTGTAAGTAAATAGAATAATTAATATGTACACACATACAGTGATATACATTACTTGTATAAGAATTTAGATCTTTTAGCATATCACTACAGCAAATCACGGGAATAAGGGACTCTCAATATTAGATTACATCAATATTTAATTATTTTTCTACTCTCCATTCTTTAATCAAGGTGAAATATAGCTATACAATTTATCTGTAAGTGATAAAAAGTCCTTGACAAAAGACCCAGGGGTGAGTGCTACTGAATTTTTTCTGTATGTGGGGGGGTCTATCAGCATTCCTGTGCTACCTACCCACTCATGCAAACCACCTGTTGGAAAATAGTGCCTACACTTTGTGTTTCTGACTTCTGGCTCTTTCTGTCGTGCAACTTAACATAAACTTTGCTTGAATTCTGTGCAAGTCTTGTAGCTCAGTCTTAAGTATTTTGTAGAGGCTCATCAAGTTCATTTATTCATAGACAGTGTGTGTTTGGCTGTCTCCAGGCATGAAAAACATCCCTGCTTGGACAGCTCAGGCTTCTACAAACCTGATCCCAGAATATTCAATTGCAATCCTGCAGTCTAACCGATGGCCTGGAGCTTATGCCTTTGCATCTGGCAGGTGAGAGTCCACCTGACATAGTTACAACACTGACTGTATGTGCTACACACAGGTGCCTCTCTAATGCAGGCAGAGTTACTTTATTATTAATTCATTGACTGAGTTCCAGCTATTCCAGAGACTGATGGAGAAGGCCACTTAAATATGCACAGCAACAGTAAATAGGTATTTAAGACTGAAAACAAATAATCATTGGGAAGGCTGGCATAAAGTTAATGGATGTAAATGCTGAATTAGTATTTGAGCACCGTACTTGATTTAAAACACATACTCTTGTGTTTGTGGGACTTTTTACGAAACCAGCTACATTCTGTGGTTCTAATGTTTGTTTGCACTACACGTGGTTATGTAGATTTCCACTACACAGTCATTCCACTACACTGTACTGCAGTGCTGTGCAGTGACACTTCATAATTTTAAACAGAAGATGTGTTAATAACCATTAGGGCAGTTAAAAAGAGGTGCTTTGTTTAAAATTCTTCTGCTGTAAGATATCTGCACCACAGCGACTTCTTGCACAGCACAGTAAGGATGCCTGACAGTCTCTCTGCTAATATTTTGCCAGGGGGTGAATATGTGATCTTTCACTTCTCTTTCTCAGGAAATTTGAGAACATCTACTTTGGGTGGGGTCACAAATACAGTCCAGAAAGCCACAGTCCTGCACTGCCCCCACCAGCAGAAGCAGAATTCCCCAGTGAGCCAGGAATCACTGAGGCAGCAGACCCCACTGTGGAAGAGGAGCTAGCTTTCAAGGCTGCGCAGGAAGAAGCCTTAGCTGAAGCTGAGGAAGAGGAAGAAGAGGAAGGGGAAGATGATTGAAATACGGAAGAAAACAGATTGTTTTAAAAGTTTGAACATAAAAAGCGTTTTCGTAATGTAGTAATTTTTTTGCTGACCTCAAATTATTTTTTTATTGTGCCTTCTTTTTTGATTTTTGTAGGCTTTTCTTTGCAGCTATCTTTCTCTCCTTTCCCACCCCTCAAACCTGTCCACACTGTCATGAAGGCTTTTTCTGTTTGTTTGACTAAGCAAACATAGTCTGCTTCCTAAAATGATGTTGCTTTGAACTATGAACTACCACCCACAAGATGCTCACACTGTTTTTCTAGCCCTTACTTCAATACATTTTACTTAAATAAATCTTTTTTAAAATCCCATGACAGTGTCGCTCTTATGTGTAAAAGCGTACTGTTCAGAGTCAGTGGGCAGCTTATTGAGGCACTGGGGGCTCAGTGCACGGCAGTGAAACCGCTCATCACTGGCACTGGGGGCTGCACCTCCAATCCTGTGCTCAGTTCTCGGCCCCTCGCTGCAAGAGACATGGGGATGCTCGATCGCATCCAGAGAAGGGCAGTGGAGCCGGGCAAGGGTCTGGAGCACGAGTCCTGTGAGGAGCGGCTGGGGGAGCTGGGGGTGTTGAGCCTGGAGGAAAAGAGGCTCGGGGGAGAACGCATCCCTGTATACAAGTGCCTGACGGCAGGGTGTAGCCGGGTGGGGGTTGGCCTCTTCCCCCCAGTCACAAGCGACAAGAGGAAGCAGCCTCAGGTTGCACCAAGGGAGGTTCACATGGCATATTAGGAAAAAATCATTAATGGAAAGGGCTCTCAGCATTGGAACGGCTGCCCAGGGAGGCGGCGCAGTCACCGTGCCTGGAGCTGTTTAAA
>NW_005054304.1:15347797-15384581 GCF_000277835.1 Geospiza fortis
GGGCAGGGCGGCGGACGGAGGGATCCGGGGAGAGGGAGTCGCGGTAAGGGGCCCGCGTTTTGGGGGCAGAGTCCTCGCCCAATAAAGGTAACACAGTGTCTCTTCTTTTAGAGAAAATGCCTCAGATAAAGTGTCCCTGCACTGGAGAAGTGAGAATAATACTGTTTCCGACGTGAGTGGTACCAAAACATTTACTTACGGTAAGAATGTGAAAGCAATTGCTTTACTTAGATGCTTACGCGGAAGTTTGCTACTGTTCTCTTGAACGTGTCGACTGTGGTGAATGCCCTGAGCTTCTTGAAATGCCCCTCAACCTTCCCAGCTTCGTAGGGTCATTGGGGCACACAGGATTTCTGGTGCAGGCAGCACTGGGATGTGCTTTTGAGGTCAGCTTCCTGATGGACCTTACTTTCTCTGTTCTGGTTCGTGCCATATTGGCTTTGGAGCACATTTTATTGATCTGAAATCCAGTTACAAATGGACTAAACAAGGGCTAGTCCAGAGCATTTAGGGAGAAGGGTATGGGAGAACACAGTTCCAAAAGTGACTAGTGTGAATGTGGGATCCTCATAACTAGCTGTCTCCCTTTGAGTCTTTTCCTACTGATCAACTCTACTTGTTAATATGAACATAGCTACTACAAATATTTTTCCCAAAACACAGATTCAGTAAAAGCATGCACCAGGCTAGGAGTTTAACAATTAACCTGTCTTGTCAGGCTTACCATCCTTGTAGATAAATTAGCCAAAACCTTTTAGGATTAAATGGGATGACTGTTTAACTGTGTTCATCATTCTTTGGGTTTTTTTACTTGTCTATCATCTGTGCATTGTGTCTTTCTTGATTTTGTGTTTAATATTTATTTTAAAACTAAATTTTAAAAGCTTGCATTAGTGCTACTACAATGATATTTATACTGGAGCTAACTTGCAGATGATTATGCAAATGTACTGGATTTGAAGTCAGCAATACTGAATGACAGCTTGTTTTGACTTGCAATAGAGTGGATTCACATCCTTTTTTTTGTTTTTGTTTTAAGATCGTGTCTTTCACTCAAGTGACAACACTCAGCAGTTGTATGATGGTGTAGCTGTTCCAATTATACAGTCAGCTGTGCGAGGCTATAATGGTAAGTTTTAAAACTGTGTTTAAAAAACTTTTGGAATGTATTTCAGAGATACTTAGTAAAACTTAACTATCTTTCTAGGCACAATTTTTGCTTATGGACAGACTGCTTCAGGGAAGACTTACACAATGATGGGGAATGAAGATTCTGTGGGCATTATCCCTAAGGCAATTCAACATGTGTTCAAAATTATTTGTGAGGTGAGCAATTCTATTAAATTGAAGTGACTGAAAGGACTAGTAATATTTGTGATGGTTACATAAAAATTAATTTTAGTATCAAGAGGCTTATGAAGGAAATTAACTTATATTGGACTAAATGTTGCAGTTACTTTGCCAGCCAGGCAAAGATGAGCCAGGCTCATCTTTTGTTTTCAAACAAAAAGCTAATGGGACTCTATTAGTTAAAATCAAATCAGAACAAACTGAGGAGGGTCCTGAGACATAAGGAGTCAAAAAATTAACTTTGAGTAGAACTTTGATCTTCCAAATATGTTAAACTGATTACAAATACGAACAGGGACTTGTCAGGATCCAGGACCCAGGACATCCCTCTGGCTGTCCTGAGCAGCCAAGACCTCTGCCAGGGGTCTCGGAGACCCTGGCACAGAGCCCAAAATGCCTGTGGTTTTGATTATGACCCGTGGAGCAAATTACCAACCTTATATGAAGACCAGCAAGCCACAACAATTTAGGTAGAATAATAGTGAAATTATCACAGGGTGGAAAAGTAGATTTTAGGGTTTTTGGTATGGGGGTTCAGGAGGCAAGATGGAGGAATCTGGGTGTGTCCAGCCTTTCTCCTTCTTCTTCTTGGCCTCCATCTTCTGCTGTGATGTTGGCACTTACAGATTGGTTTAGAGTAGAAGCTCACTGTCTAACATAGGTGATAGGTATTGGAAAGTAATTGTAAACATTGTATACGTAGTTTTTAGTATGAAGACATAACACTGCCCCTGGGGCAGGCAGAATGCCTCAGACTGTCTTGCTGAGCTGACCTTGGCAAGCCAGGAGAAAATTTTTTATAGATAAAATAAACAACCTCGAGACTGAGAAATTAAGGGCTCTGACTCCTTCTTCAAGTGCCGGGCTGGGAAAGAGACTTTGGAACTTTTCTCGGGGTCACTCTGACAAGCTAATGATCCCGACAGGGACTCGCTTATCAATGTGGTAGATAATGTAAAGCTTTGTGTTTATTCTGCTGTTTTAAAAGTCTGAAAAACTAACAATTAAAGACTTTTTTTTTAGTGGGAAGAATATGACACTATATTTACTTATTTCAGGCTTACGAAAGAATTGCTAATTGCTCAATATTAATAAAAGGAAGGAGAAAGTGTACATTAAAATAGTGATTTCCAAAACATGATTTGCAGGGTGTTTGCTTCTGCCTAGAGGGTTTCAGGTAGTTGTTACCAGTGAAGTGAAATGGTCACTGCTCCTTTAAGGAAGTGCAGAATATCCTTAGAGGGTTTACAGAAGTAACTAACGGCAAGAAGATTTTTCTGGAGTCCATTGTGCAGCCTTTCCTCATTCCAACATTCTCTACCAAGGAGGCAGGGGAAGAAGCAGCAGCAACAAAGTAAATCCACGCAAGCAAAGAGAGAAGACAAGGTATACAGAGAGGAAAGAGCCTAAGCAGGAGGAAACTGGTTATGGAAATGGCATTTAAGTAGGAGAACTATTGTCATGCTTCTGTTGGGCAGTTATCTTAATGTAATAACCTTAGAAGTGGTATACAGCAGCTGGTATTAATGCAGCTGGAAAGAGGTGAGATAGAAGAAAAATTATTCTGTCTTGTTTTATGCTAATGTACAGCAAGGATGAAGGGAAAGAAATCTGTGGAACAATCCAAACTTTTATCTCTAATTTAAGAATATTTGTATTAAAAGATGTCCATCAGTTAGTCTGTTGTTTGATTTTTTTTTTCCTCCCCCTTTCAACATTAGATTCCAGACAGAGAATTCCTGCTAAGGGTTTCATACATGGAAATCTACAATGAAACAATTACTGATTTGCTTTGTGATAATAGGAAAAAGAAGCCTCTGGGAATTCGTGAGGATGTTAATGTAAGTGGATGTTATGTATAAGTACTGTATCTGCTCGGAGTAAAAGAAGTTGGGAAAAAAAGCCTTCAGAAGCACCCAGTGGAAAATTTTTCTGGGACAAACTGTGTAATTGTATCTTCAGCATTGGCGGAAGGACACTTGATGTGCTAGAATAACAACAGTGACTTTGGGTTTGCTATTGCTAATTCATCTTTGTAAATCTTTATAAAAGTAGACTTAATCCTCAAGGTTTCTAGGATGATATATTTTACTTAACTTTGACAGTAAAACCTCAAGAATTGTTTAGTTAAGCTCTATGAGTTTCAAGTTTCTGACAGATATACAGAGTTACTTTAATATCATCTTTGTGTCATCTAGCAAGTGGTATACTGCTGTGATCATAGAATTACCATGTGACTAGAACTATTCAGTAAGATGATCACTTTTGAAAAAGAAACCTGTAGTAACACCATCTTCAGTTTCTTTATAATGTAAGATTTTGTAGGAAATAAA
The DNA here is from genome assembly GCF_000277835.1 of Geospiza fortis. Classification (NCBI taxonomy): domain Eukaryota; kingdom Metazoa; phylum Chordata; class Aves; order Passeriformes; family Thraupidae; genus Geospiza; species Geospiza fortis. The sequence continues at coordinate 15,351,481 of NW_005054304.1, forward strand.
AATTGTTGGTTTGGGTTTTGGGGTGTTTTTTCCTTCGGCTCCCTTAAATGGTCATGGTTTTGGAATATAAGAAGAAGGGAAATTTATCAGTTGTATAACTATGTCCTTATAAGAGTTACTGAGAAATATACTCCTAAATTCCCTCAAAAATGACAAGAAGGACATTTCACACAGCCCTTCTGTTTTTAGGAAACTTTCTAAATCTGTTGTTTGATTCTTGTGCCCTTAGGCAACAATTGCCTTTGACAATTTTGGTCAAAGTCTAAACTTTATCCATCCCTTGTGTTTAGAGTAAAAAGATATTCAGCTGTCGAATGAATACCATAATAATTGCTGGTAATGTTTACTTTATGTATTGAAGTGTGTTTTGGAGTTCAGTGAAATTTATTACTGTGTTTATTCTGTAGAGGAACACATATGTAGAAGATCTGATTGAAGAAGTGGTGGTTGCCCCAGAACAAGTTATGGAATGGATTAGAAAAGGAGAAAGTAAGTATTTAGACAATGTCAGCTGATAGCATTAAAAAGTTTTGGTTAATCAGGTATATTTAGAACCATGGGGTATCCCTTTGGCTTTATATTCATAAACCAAAGTTTTTCAGAGAGTTTTAAAATTGTGCTTTTTGTCTATCAGATTATAAGCAGAAGTATTCTAATGTTGCTTTTTGGCAGGAAATCGCCATTATGGAGAAACAAAAATGAATGAACACAGCAGCCGTTCTCACACTATCTTCAGAATGGTAAAAACTGCTTCACTACTGGGAGTGGTTTTATTGTTTTCAAAGTAACAAAAACTTCATTGCATTTCTAGATCATTGAAAGCAGAGAACGAAGCGACCCTGCAAATGCAAACTGTGATGGAGCAGTCATGGTTTCCCACTTGGTAAATGTCTATTTAATACCTTCTTGGAGTACAGGTTAACTAGAGAATTTGCTGTTACTGCTTGTTTGAGAGACTAATGATACTTCATAATGACTTACAAGAGTTCTTTGTCATTAACTCTGACAGATGTTTCTTAAGTATAGAGGGAGACTCCTGTGGCGTTATCTAGAGCAGATGTTCCCACCAGAGGGAGTTCTACATGAGAATTACTCATGCTGGATTGGGTAGTGTTATGTGTTATGACCTTCTTGGAGCATAAGGGACTATGTCAGAGTGCTCTTGCATTTTGTTAAATAAATCTTCACTACAATTGTTTCTGACCACTGACAAGTCCAGTGAAATAACCTGTAAAATGGGTAACCTTAAGACTTCCCTTATCCTCAAATTTAGTTTCTTGTTAAAAGAACATGGCCTACATCTGCAACGGCCAAAAGATTCATTTTTTTCAGAAGTAACCCCTCTTAGCATCTCTTTGGTATATGAAATACCACAAACTGGGGGAGTACCACTGGACATCTCTAGAGAAATGTTAAGCCTTTTATACAGCCTTTTCTTGATTCTCATAAAATTATCTGAAACAACAGGAATGGAACCAATATGAAACTATTTGAGCCTGCTAAAATCTGATGAGCACTCTTACTCAGAATTGGAAATAGCATTAAGTTAATCACATGCATTGTGGAGAGAGCTTTCTGTTCTGGCTTCATGTGAAAAAGATCTGGGGTCTGAGTGTAAACACTGCTCATGCAGTACCTCAACAAATTAATACCTACTTTTTGTGCTTACCATAACTTAGGGTATCCACTCTTCCTGCTCTGCCCCCTCTGCCCCATCTCAGTTCCAGCTGACTTTACAGTAACCATGAGTAACAGGGGTGATGGGAGAGGGATTTTGGCCCTCTTGGTCTGCTGCTGCTTAGTGGAGTTAGTACAGGATTTTACTTCTCTGAAGCAAAAATTAATTAAAGTGAGGGCTAATTGCTCATTATGGGGTGCCATAATGTTCTAGTTGGCTTTTAACCAGGTTCAGAGTGAGGCTTTTCCTCTGGTAGTTCATTTGTTTGCCTTATCTCCACAATGATAGGCAAGGAGAGACATACAGCCAGCTCAGGACAGGACACTAGATCATCTCACCTAGGCTCTTTCCCATGAAAGATTCCTACAGCTGGATTAGTATTAACACTTCTGTATTGAGAAACTGTTTATCTTTTTGTGACCAAGGATAGAGGTTGTTGCACTGTGAGTCTGAAGCACTATTTGGGGTGGAATAATAGAGTTCATACAAACTTACTCCACACCATAATGTACCTTTGAAAGTATTGGTTGTCTGTAGTAGCTATGCATTAATTCCAGTAATGACAGACACTTTACTTTTTTTTTTTAAGCTTAACTTTAGTTTATGAAATTCTTAGCTGAGATTTAGAATTATAAGGACTTAAAGTGAATTGCCTCAGAACTAACCAGTGAAATATTTAATGCATTTGCAGAACTTGGTAGATCTGGCAGGCAGTGAAAGAGCTAGTCAAACAGGATCTGAAGGTGAGTGTTAAATGAGGCTCCACTGACAACAAAGTCTGTTAATTAACCCCTATGAGAAACTATGATAGGAAATTATTTGATCCATGTGCTATTGTGTTATTTACTGTTTATAAATAAGGCCTTTTCCCCTTGGTAGGACAGGATCTACTCAGGAAAATACTGTAAATGCTGTAAAGTGCAAACAGTTAAATAGTAATATGCTTTTTCTAGAATCGCAGGCCCAGCAGCAGTCCTGCACTGAGCTAATACAATGGGGATGACTCAGTGAAGATGCAGCTGTAATAACAAAATCACAATAAGCTTTTTTGGGACCTGTGTGTCAAGGTGAAGAGGGAATAAATGGCTCACTCTTTAGTTCAGAGGAAGCTCATCTGTTAACAGTGACAGCATGAAGCTGCACAAAAGTGCCTTCATCAGAAAAAAGTGATCTGAGAGGGACACAAGTAGTAGTCTCTCTTACAGAGTGACTAACCTAAAACTTGTATCTAAGTCAGGTTTGTTGTATGTGTAAATGTGGGCATTTGCAAAATTTAAACAGGAAGCAAAATTGTAGTTCTTATCACCTCAGATGCTTACTATGTAAAGGTTCTGAATGTTTTTGATTACTGTTTTATTTCAATGCATTTTGGCTATCATAAAGGATTGGGTACTGCCTGCTGTGGGTCAATAGTGCATTGTGGCACTTAAAGTTTAACTCTTGGACAATCAATCCCTCTGAGCATAACAGCACAAAAGCTTGACAGGTTGAAAATGTATCTTTATATTTTTATAAATTTAAAACAGTAGTAATAAAATGTGTGGTACCTAGGTGTTCGACTAAAAGAAGGCTGCAATATAAACCGGAGCTTGTTCATTCTGGGTCAAGTTATCAAAAAACTTTGTGATGACCCCTCTGGGTAAGTAACTGTTTGTATACCTGTTATAAGATAAGGTGCTGCTAAACTAAGAAATTAAAATCCTTTCTTTACAATCTTATGTAAGTAACTGTTTCACATAACCTACTACCTCTAGAAAATGTATTTATCATGTTTATGCAGAAATCTGACTTTTGTTGTTGTTGCCTCTTTTTTATTAGCTTCATAAATTACAGAGACAGCAAGCTGACTCGAATTCTGCAGAACTCCCTTGGAGGAAACGCTAAAACAGTTATTATTTGTACAATTACTCCTGTTTCTTTTGATGAGACACTCAGCACTCTTCAGGTAAAGCTTCTCACGTCATCTCCAGCACTAGTTATTGTAGACAGGTTTAAGGAGTGGAAATATAATCTGCTGGATCTTTAATGACTTGGATCTTCTGAAGGGCTTTTGTAAACTCAGAATTTGAAATACTTTTTTGTACACAGCATCTTTTCCCAATCATCTTGTGCTAGGTTGTCTACCTAGAGCTTTTTGCAACTTGGAACAAAGCTCCTTCTCTCACTTTGCAGGCAAGAGATAACCACTCTTATCTCATTTGCCTTTTCTAAACCTAGTTATAGAAGCCTTTGCTAGCACAAGATGTTAGGCACTACAGGAATTGAACTGTTAATAAACAGTATATATTCTTTAGGTAGGATTGTTCCCCTTTTTGATGATCTTTTGAGCTTTTTATTAAATAAAAAATAACTTGGGATACTCTTACTTAAATGTTATGCCTCACGTTGTAGGTATTAATATCAAGAAAGGAAAACTTCACCTTTTCAAAGCTTAGAAGACATTAAAAATAAGCTAATTGAAATATTTGTGTCCTCTTATATGTTGCTCTTTATCTAATAAACTCTCCCTTTAATTCTGTTGGGAAATATGGGACAAAATAAGTCTTTAGATATTTGTTCTTCAGCTATTATCCATGAAAGACTGTTCTTCCAGTTTGCCAATACAGCCAAAGGAATGAAGAATACACCAAAAGTCAATGAAGTTCTTGATGATGATGCTCTCCTGAAGAGATACCGCAAAGAAATTCTGGATTTGAAAAAGCAGCTGGAGGAAGTATGTAATAAATAAATCAATCCTTAGTACTGATAGCTATTTGGAGACCAGCTGTTTTAAACCAAAACCAGTTAAATTTGGAGGAGTATGTGAACTCTTTGAAGTGGTATTTGCCATTTTTATTGAGAGAATAAAAATTGAATAGGTGATGAATAGTCTAGAACGACTAATGATAGTCAACATCTGTGTGCAGGCTAAGGCTGAATGAGATCAACTGACAGAATTGTTAATTGGTTACACCTAATTAGTAGGTTAACATAATTAAAAAATAGAAATTTGTGATGCTTTATAGCACACTTTAACTGATCAAAAGAAATAACAAATCATAAAATTAATGATCAAAACAAATAATATAACTAATTAATCTAAGAAGTGATTGAATGTCTCTCTAAAATCCCAACTTCATATTATTTCCTTCCTTACTGATGTCTAACTTCAGTTTGAGTTGCAGGAAGTTGCAACTGCATGAATATCACTGGCAAAATTTAGGTCATGTATAGGTGGAAGTTGCATTTAGAAAATGAACAATAGTAACTTCTCACCAAACAATGTAGTCTTTGATGTTTCTCCTTCTCTAAAAATCTATGGAGCTGCGAAAGAATCTTGCAAGTCTTGTTAGACCACAGATAATAAAACATAAAGCACAGGAAAACGACAGTGCTGACTGTACTGCTCTAGTGCATTAAATCAAAGAATGCATGTTTTTTCTTGCAACTTATAAATATCATTAGAAAAAAAATTTAGAACAATTATTTCTTATTCTTAATGATAATGAATTTGCAACATGAACTTGGGTGTATGTTTTGTATCTTCTGTGATAGCAGGTAGTGAGTTATATTTGGGAGAATGCTCTTTTTATACCTAGAAAAATCTAAGGCTGTGTTGTTTCTGGGAGTTTTGACCACTTTTAAATACTAAGTCTGCAGTCAAAATGTAGACTAAACTGTCATTTTCATTCTTAAGGATTAAAGACTTCTCTTCTAGACTTAAAGGAGTATATGTATGTAGTTGTTTCTAAGTATCAGTAATTGTGTATCTTCTCTAGGAGTGGTTTCTGCTCTTAGGATGTCAGTGTGATTACTATTCTCTTTTTGGAAGGTGTCTTCAAAAACTCAGATTCATGCAATGGAAAAGGACCAACTGGCCCAGCTGTTGGAAGAAAAAAATTCTCTTCAAAAAGTACAGGAGGATAGAATACGAAACTTAACTGAGATGCTGGTGACTTCTGCTTCGTTTGCCTCAAAAGAGAATGTTAAAGTAAGCACCTGTTCAGATCTTAATCTGATAACTCTGAAATACTTTGCAAAAGGTTACATTACATACTTAGGTTTATACTGATGATGAAGAGTAAGTATGATGGGTAATTTTCACTCTTTTTTCATATTTTTAAAGAGCTAATTTTTAAATTCTGTCAATTCAGTGTTGCCTTGTGAATAGACTGCAGGCACTTTTTTGCTTTCCAACTAATTTTGAGGATATGGCAAAATGCTGTCTAGTTAACTGGTGATACAGGTACTGATACAGAGCTAGCCTGAGGCAACATTTACTCTGCCTAGTGGTTTGGTTTTATCCTTTTTTTCTGTAAATATTTTTTAAAGGCCAAGAGAAGAAGAAGAGTTACTTGGGCTCCTGGTAAAATAAACCAGGCAAACACGAACTTTTTTGAAGACTTTGAAAATGCAATGCCAACTGAAACAAAAAAAATGAAGTTGTCTCTGCCAGCAGTACCAGATGTGGAAGATTGTAAGTAACTACATGGTCGTTGAGGTCCTTTCCAACCCAGATCATTCTATTTCGTTTTCTGTGAAATTCCCAATAAATAACTTTGCAAGCATTGCATTACATTTCCCAAAGGGAATAAGTTGATCCTTTGATAGCACAAATTAAAAAACAAATTAACCAGACTCCAAGGGTTAATGTACACTTTTCAATGAAAAGGGCTTCTACTACCCCAACTTCACTTGATATTGAGCTTTTAATTCTTTAAACCAAAGGGGAGAGCTGTGAGGTGAATGCCAGGGTCTATGAACACTTCCCATGCAGCCTTCCCACACCCCCCAGTATTTTGGGAAAGTGTTCTTTAACACAGACTATACATTTCAACCCATGTTCTCTTCCCAAAAATGGAGAGATCTGTGCAAAATCCCCAAATCCTAAACAAGAATAGGAAGTCATGACTCAAAAATCAGGTTGAGACAGAGAAATTCAAGGATTCATAAGGAGTGAACTGAAAACTGGAAAAGAAATTTTCTAAGAAAATTGTCTAAGAAGACAAGAGGACAATTTAGCAGTATTGTTGCTGAATTACATCTTACATCCTTATTACCTCTCCTGTCAAACATGTATTTGCTTGTAAGTGGATTGTTCTGGGCTTTTTTTTTTCTGTATGAGGGTGGGGTGCTTTTTTTTCTTATATCTTGCAGGGTATTGTTGAGTGATTCTTTCCTTGACTTCTCCTAGTCTGTACTTAAGCATATATTCTGGATTTGATTTAGACTTTATGATAAGATGGTCAACATAAGTATAGGTATTGGACTTCAGTGGTCTTCCCTTTCATAACAGAAAATCATCAGAGTCAGAAGTCTTATCTTACTCAGTGTGCTGTGGTTTTGCCATTGAATGATTGTTTCCAATGTGGTAAAATTATTTTATGAGAAAATTTTTGATGCTCAGTTTAAAATCTACTGGTACTTTTGTTAATACATCTTTCTTTTCAGCTACCTTAGAGAATTCTGGGTATGACAGCCATTGCCTGATGGTTCCTGATCAAATTTCAGAAGCAGAATGGATTGCTGGTCCTAACATGAATTGGGTAACATCATAATCTGTTTTGACTTTTTGATACTGCACATATGCCTAACGTGCTTCTCAGTAAGATCAGCCTTACTCTTCTGTACAACAGCAGTGTTCTGTGTCTGCAGAATTATTGAAACTGGCTAGAAAGTCTCTTGGAATCTCTGTGAAGCTGTGGTATGGTTCTGTGCTTCTGTGGGTTTGTGGCAAATGATCCAGTCAACTTTGGCCTTTAAACAGGATTAGCTGTGTGAAAAGATAAGCAACAAGGCATATAATACTCCACTCGCTTGATCTTGTAGATCTGCTAACTGAGGGTGTTTCTTTTTCTAGACCCAGAAAGACTTTGAAGAATCTGTGCAACTCTGTGAAGCATTAGCACTAGAAAAGGTAGGTCTGTTCTGAATTTTCTAGAAATAAGGCTGATATTGCAGCAACAGCCTCTCAAGTTTCTTGTGCCACTTCTTCAGGATATTGCTGTAAATGAGGTCAACGTCCTGCAAGCTAACTTTGATAATCTAGTGCTGGAAAATGAGCAGTTGAAGTCAGAAATAAAGGAACTGAAAGAGAGACTGAAGGAAAAAACAGAAATAGATGAATTTGAAGCACTGGAAAAGCAAACACAAAAAGATCATGAGGTAAGGTGCATTGAAATAGAGAGAGATGAATCCTCTATGCCCAAATGCTTTCTGGAGTTTATTCAATGTACATAGCCTTGAATGCTGATTCACAAATAGATGGTGTTATAAGCTACATTCAGCAACAGTATGAATGAGCCCAGGATTTAAACTGGATTTACTTGGAGTGTAGAATTCAGACAAGTTTTTGGGGAGTTGCATACTGAAGCCTGGTTAAACACATATTTATGTGTATATATATGTAACTATATGTTATTTTTATAAATGTGTGATCTGAATTTCACTCTAGACTTCTGTGTGGCAGTTGTTTTGCTGCTTAAATACATTTTAGAACTGTTTTGAAGTTCAAGTATAGTTGCTAAACCATATTTCCTATGTTTCTTCTGTGAAACATCTTATCTGAAATTCCAAGATAGCTCATTTTGGTAATCCATGAACTACAGGAGCATTAACTTTTAATATATTATTTAGCTTAGTCATTATTTTAAATTATTTTAAAATTATAGTAAGGTTAGTAATAGTAGAATCAAAACATTGTATTTTGTGCCAGGAAGTCACAAAAAATGTGAAGTTATCTACTGGATAACTTAGAATACAGGAAATGCTGACTTTCAGTTTTCTTCACTCTTTGTGTGGTTACTGGAGATGTTCCTTGTTCGTCCAAATGTTTATGCTCTGATTCTGTAGTCTAAAATACTTACTACTTGTATTAGGTTCTACCTGCCTAATGGCTGGACTGTGAAATAAGTTATGGCAAAAAAAAAACCCCAAACAAAACCACTAACTTGAGGTCTTGAGACATGGATGTATTGTTCCATTTCTTTCCTGATACCTTTGCTGGACATTACTTGTGCATATTAGTCTGTGTAATATCTCCTGATCATGACACTAATGTTGATGTTTGTTACATCCTTTTGCATTTTCATTTCAGGTTACAATTTAACAATGTCACTGCTTATTTGCCTTGTGTTCCGTACAGTGATTTATAGATCTTAAAGAAATTGGCTCTATAAAATATTACCATTTAGCTTGTATTTAAGACTCTATTTAGAAGACCTTTTGTATGCTGGACTGAATGTGCTATCTTCCTTAGCTAATGTTTAACAAATCCTAAGTTAGTTTTCCCTGAAAAGTTTTTGGGTATCTAATAGATACCAAAAACCAAAGTTCTTGGGTGTCTAAAGTAGCTTCCATTGCAAGAATTGCTTTTTAAATTTTTTTGCAGATATCTGAAGATAGTCTTACAGTGAATGTAAGCATTTATTGATACCCATGTAGTAGATTACTTATAGCAATACTAAAAGGTCACATACATCACCAAATACATTAGATTAAATATATCAGTTTATACAGGTGAACTACATAGTAATACTCACAGGAGGGTGCTTCTTTTAAAGCTTTTCACTAATATTAAATCTGCAGATTGCGTTTTCTTACCTTTGCTTGTGACTATACATAAGTACTTATAGATGAGTGCTTATTGTAAAACTTTCTAACAAAGACCAAAAGAAAGAAATGGAAAAGGCTCCTAACTGGTCTTCTACTTGTGGCTTCTTTCAGAGAATGCCACTGAATGTGTTCATGGCTTGTTTTAGTTCCATTTTGGCACCTTCTCATTCCTGTCAGTGAATAGATTAAATCATAAATATCTGCACTGTGTCATAAAAAGCTGCTTAACATGACTGGAATTTGAAATGTCATAGCTGTACAATTTCTGCATTAACTGCTTTGATCACATTGCTCTTGCTTGTCAAACTATTGTAGATTAAATTGTACTTGAATCCTTTCTAATTACTGGGGAGCTAAAATACAGAGCTTTGCATCGCACATATCCATTTTGAAAGAATATGTAGCATCTTGCTTTGTAGCTGTTTAAGTAGATGTGTGAGTATACAATAATAAAAAAGAAAACACAAGATAGACTGGCTTGTTTTCATGGTGTTGGCAGCTAAAGCTACTGGTGTGGGTGCTTTCTAACATCCTCTGCAATTTTGCTTTAATTTGCTTCACAGATTCAACTAATGCATGAAATTACCAACTTAAAGAATCTCATTTCAAATGCTGAAGTGTACAATGAGGAACTTGAGGTGAGCCTCTCCATGAATTTACAGATAGTAAGACTTGTGTGAAATGTGCTTGGTTTGTTTAACTTGAAATACTGTATCTGCTGAGGCCAAGCTAGACATCATTGTGCTTGGCTTAATCTTACCAGCTATGAGGGGGATATGGCTGAGAACCATGAATGCTTTCTGTGTAGGTTTTGATAAATTCAGATCTGAAAATCCAAACTAAACACTCCAATCTTCTCTCCTCCTTTCTTCCCCTCCAACTTTTAGGCAGAAATAAATTCCAAACTGGAACAGCTGAAAGAGAAAGAGAACAAAATAAAAATATTACAGAATCGTGTGGAAGAACTACAAAAAGCAGAAGTGGAAAAAAAGGAGACATCTTTTGCACTGGTAAACTTGAGTTTTCTACTGGGTTGAGAGACTACTTTGTTCTTCTGAGTTGGATTAAATTTAGGTATAGCCATGGTATGATGAACATTTGCTTCACTACAGGTCTTGGGAAATTTTGTTTTACAAAGTTTAAAATGTTAATTACTACATATCATACACCAGTAGTCTGGAGAAGTCAAGCTATGAGAACTGCTGCTGTTTATCCCATCTCTCAAACAACCTGCTACTCTTCCTCTTAAAGTAAACTTACTGAGTTTTCTAAGCCTGCACTTACATTTTAACCACATTAAAATGAGCACATTAAGTTTATTATGGCTCTATCGTTTTTTGCTTCTTTGAGTGTTGTCTTTTTCAGGGAGATTGTGATAAACTAACTGAAGAAATTCAGCAGCTGAATAAATCCCTCTTAGACAGTGAAGCCATAGCCTTGGATGCCAAAAAGGAATCTGCTTTTCTCAGAAGTGAAAATTTGGAGTTGAAGGAGAAGATGGCAAGTACTTGTTGAACTGCATTAATAGCTGCACTAAATGCTGTTAAGGGCCTGTCTGCTTCCAGGCTTGTGAAGGAGGCCATCAGTGTTGTGGAACACTCCTCATTAACTTTCTCCAAATACTCTAATACTTTTATTATGCAATTTGTGCAAAATGGGTCTTCAGGAAAGAGATAAAAAGAAAGTAAAGGCTTTTTCCATAGGAGTGGGTGGTTAGTTTTAAGTTTACTGGGAGGGGGAGAGAGAGATCAAAGAAGCAGTCTTTAGTGCATTATTAGGACATAAGACTTCAGACCTAATTTTACCAGAGAAGAAGGGAAAATAAGAGATATGGACTCAGTAGTGGGATGGAGCTTACTTTGAGCTTTCCAAGAGTAAAGACAAAATAGTAGCAGAAGTTATGGCCCTGAACTCTAGGGCATGTTTTGTTAGAGGACTCTGACAGGAATGCAGTTAAGTTGTGCCTTAGTCTGCCATATTTATCAAGGTCAAAGCTGGTCAGAGTGACAATAGAAAATGTACCAGATGCATTATTTAAATGTCAAGTACATAGACTTTCACTTTGTGTGACTTATATGTTGTATTGTTTTCCTGAAGAATGAACTCTTAAATAACCACAACCAAATGCAAAAGGATGTCCAGTTATATCAAAGCCAAATAGAAGCAGGAAAAGCCAGTTACCGAAAAATGCAAGCTGACTTGCAGAGAGAGCTGCAATCTTTATTTCAAGAAAACACAAGACTAACTTCACTTATGGAGGGTAAAGTTCCAAAAGGTACTGTTCCAGGTGTGCTGCCTTTTCCCTGCTCCCTCTCTCCTCCCCTTGCCCTGTAATGGTGGGAGAATAGGCAAGGCTTTAGCTCTTGTCTTCCTCAATATAGGGAGACTCTGGTCAGTATAAAGCAACCAAAGTATCTGGTATTGCTGGCATGGAGTAACTACTTAAGCACTTCCTTGAACATTCTGGAAAATTGCAGCTTGCAAAATATTTTGCACAGTCAAGTTAATGAAGATTGTTAGAGAGAATCTAAAATAAACTGGATATCAGCCTAAGAAGTGCTGACAGATTTATGACCGGGAGCTTTGTCTTTTAATTGTTAGCAACAGTAAAATGTACTTTTTGGGAATTACAACAATATGACATCCAGAATGCATTATAAATCTTCTGCTTAACTTAAAATACGCTTTTTTCTCTTGCACTTGCTTATTAGTTTAAACTTCATTTTCTAGATTTGCTTTCTCATGTGGAGCTGGAAAAAAAGGCAGCTGACTTAAAAGGAGAACTAGAAAATGCTTTGAAAGAGAATGCACTTCTACAGAAACAAGTAAATGAGCTATCAGAATTTCAGTCTCTACCAAGTACGGTTGAGATGCAAAAGAAAGAGGTAAAAAAAAAATCTAACCTTTTTTCTTGGTTTTGTATTGTTCTTCACTGGTAATGTACTAATGGAGGTCTATTGGATATGAAGCTTTAAAGCCAAAAGTTGTCATGAGTCAACCTGAGATTTTACAGTTAAGTTTCTTAAATTGTTGCTTCTCAGATATTTAATATTTGTACCGAGGAATAAGTTTGTTTAATTTAATATGTTTAGTCACTGACTACTATAATTATGTGTTATTTTCTAGTCCAACCTTTGCATGTCTATTTGCTGTGGTCACCACTGACAGCTGAATGTATAAATATAATGGTGTTTGATCCTGGGCACTATTTTAGAAATGATTTTTTTTTTTTTGGTGTAACTAAGCAAAGAGAAAATGTGAAGATCTCTTAGCAGAAATTCTGCTTGAGAAGTTAGAGGTTTACGTTGCAAATTCTGGAAAACTTGTTAGGAAACTTTTTTATTTCCTAGCAGGTAAGGGATTAGTAGACTAAGTATGCTGTAAATATTTTAAAGGGTTTGTGGGCAAACAGTTTCTAGCTTTCTTTGTTCTAAGAACCACTCGCACAGTGAAAATTATTCAGGGCAAGTAATCTACAAACTCATTAATGCTTTGTCTACTTCCACTAATCAACAAAATGTAATTAAATGTTAACAACTTTCTCTCTATTGATGCCTTAAGGTTTTACTGTTTATATTGTTCAGATTCTGTACTGCATTAGTGTATAATTCTGAACTCTATATGAAACACTAGTTAGCTTTCTTCACATTTTAGTCGGACTGAACAATCCTTCTGGGCCTGGGAACCAAGGTCACATCATTTACCTCAGGCCCTAGAAAGTATAAATAAAAGTGAATCAGAGAGGGGGAAAAGGAAACGGGGGAAATGTGACTTTTACCCGAAGCTATAGTTGGACAATTAACCTCTGATATGCAAACAGACCCAAATTCTACCATCTGAGAAAACTTGTGACTGTTGTCCATCTTGGGTGTAGCCTCTGCCAGGCTACCTACTTTGTTCTCTAACTCTCTCTTGCTTCTGTTCTAGGGAGCCAATCCAAGGGATCAGTATTGTGAAGAAAGTATTGATAAATGTAAAAATTCCATTTAGGAGTCCAGTCTTAGCTCAAACATAGGAAATAGGAAGCACTGAAGAACATCTTAAGAGTTAGAAGAGAGATTTCAGGACTTGGGAATCCTTCTGTTTTAAAGATTCTTTGCTAGACAGTTCCCTCCCAACAGCAAAACCCAATGTATTGTGTATGTTTGCCTGTACTTTATTTCCTGCATCTTCACATGTACCTGGTTTTTATTATGTAGTTCTGACAAATACTGATTTAGAAACCACTGTATATTAATATTTTCTGTTGGCAGATTGTCGAAAAATGTGAGGAGTTACGCTTATTAAAACTGGAAAACGAAAAGCTGCTTTCTGAAGTAGCTGATAATGAAATGAGACTTAAACATATGTCTGAAGAAATTGAAAAATCAAAAGACAATCTCACAGATGTAGAACTGAAATATACAAAGTCTGATGAGGAATATGTAGCACTTATACAGCTCCATGAAGAAATAGAACAAAAATACATAGCTGCATCAGAAACTAATGAACAAATGAAGCTCCAAATAGAATGCCTATCTAAAGAAGCACAAGAGTCTAAAACAATTTTGGATGAAGTGAAATTAGAGGTCAGTGTCAGCTTGCTCCTTTTTACATATGAGACTTGAGGAATTAATTCATAGTGCTAAAAAAACTGTATAAAACATTTTTGGAGGAATACTCTGAAAGGTATAGATGACATGATCACTGGCTTCCTCTGGCATGAGTGGGTATTACTTACTCTGTGCCAGAACTATATTGAAGGTTTAGTCAGCTCAGTGGACTCTTCTTGTAGGAAAAGAAATATAATTGCTCTAGATTCTTCTGTAATTGACCTTTTAATTCTTTTTCCATTCTTAAGTAATACCTTTATTATGTAAATTTTTTTCTATCAATGCTGCTCTCACCTACTCTATATAAAGGTATTGAAACAAAGTTTCCTCATTGGGAACTGGAGACCTTTTAAAATATGAGTTCTTTCAAACCAGAGAGAATAGCAACAGAAATTGACCATTTGGCCAGAATGGAAAAAGAAATATAAAAAAAATTTAAAGAAAGGGAAGTGAAGCATACATATTTCTGACAAAGCTTTGGGCACTGCTCTGGCTGTCATATTCCAACTACGGTTTTGATAATTCCTAAGCTATGCTACAGTTTGATGTGTATGTTCTAGTAAGACTTCTGCTACTAAGGAGCCATCACAGGAAGGTTCCATAAAAAAATGCTTATTTATTGTGGGCAAGAGTATAAGCAGTGACTTACAGAGAAATTATGACCTTGCTAGCTAGCATCTTTCTTCCTTTCTAAGCTCAAAAATAATCTGTGAGAACATGTACATATAATGGAGTTCTGCATTACAATGCAAGTGTCTGTCCTTTTCCTTTGCAAACTAAAGCTCTCTAGCAAAATAAAAGAACTGGAAGAGAGAGAAGCAGAGCAAAGCCAACTTCTTGAACTAAGAGAAAATCTTGTTCGGACTCAGCAGAAGTTAAACGAATTGGAACAATTAAAAGAGGAAGAAAGGATTAGTGAAGTAAGACTGGAGGCCAAAGATTTGGAGATCCAGGCAGTCTTGCAGCAGCTTACAGAATGTCAGGAAGAAATAAGAACTCTAACACAGGAAAGAGATGACCTGAAGCAAAAAGAGGAATTTCTCCAAGCTGAAACAGAGCAACTCAGAGAGGATATAAAGGACACTGTTTCAATGGTAGGAGGAGGACTTTTAAACTATATTAATATTTAGGAGAATATAGGAGTGGGAGTTTGTGTGGTTGTTATTAATCAAGGAATGCTTACAAATATTACAAAATACATTATTTTCTTTGTGGATTTTCTCTCTTGTATTCTAAAGAACATCCTGGCACATGAAGATCTGAGAAATACACAAAATTCTCTGAAGGAATCCCAAAAAACTGTCAAGAAGTTGGAAAAGGATATTTCTGAAAAAGAATCTCAGATTCTGA
The DNA here is from genome assembly GCF_000277835.1 of Geospiza fortis. NCBI lineage: Eukaryota > Metazoa > Chordata > Aves > Passeriformes > Thraupidae > Geospiza > Geospiza fortis. Next base: position 15,366,694 of record NW_005054304.1, read on the forward strand.
GTGTGGAAGAGGCACTAGGGAAAACCATTAAAGAACTCCAAATACAGGTAAAACTTTATGCAGTAATTTAAACAAGCCCAGTTAATCTGCTTCTAGTCTCTTCTGCATGCCCTTAAAAACTTTCTGGGCTCTTGATAGCAAGTGGGCAGGAAAAGACTACTGCCTAATCCAAGTCTTGACCAGCTGCTGCTGTTTCTGTAGAGCTTCAAGGGGTAATGTACAGTCAAATTAACTTTTGCTTAACTTGTGTGTCCCATGGTTGTGGATTTGAGTGGTGGCATTGGATGGGAAAAGGAAGAGGAGATGGGGGTTACTTAAGTGTAGAAATGAGGCTGATTTATATTTAAAATAGAAATTTCATTATTTATAACAGTCCCAATGAGAACTGTAAGACATGATAGTCAATGGGAACTCAGATCCCAATGTATCACAGAAGCCTGTTCTAAATACTGTTAGAGAAGGAATCAAACAAAGCTTTGGCATTTAATTTTATATTGAATTGATGAGAATGCTGTCTTTGCATATTTTTTAACAGATCTCAGAAATGACAGAAGAAATGAAAATCATCACATCAGAGAGAGATCAGCTTGCTGAGGAAAAATCAGAAAGTAATAGCTGTAGAGAAAGTGCTCAGCTTCAGGTGCAAAAGGAACAAATCATTTTTCTTACCCAAGAGAACCGTTCATTGCAGGAGAAGCTGGACAGTTTACTTTTGAAAACAGAGGAGTTTGGGGAAGGAACTTTGGTAATTATGCTAAAGCTGTAATGGGAAGCTTGCTTATTTAAACTTTTGCTTGAGTGAAATAATTGCAAAACACACTGCAGAAAAGGGTCACGGTACTTGAGTGCACCTCATTAAACTCCAAGTTTATTATGGTTTACTTGAGATATAGGCCACCCATATTGTTTACATAAATAAATGTGTATATATACATATATGGACATTCAGTAGGACAATGACTATAAATAGAACATTAGCTCATTACAGGATAGTAATGATATGTACTGCTCTGCACAGGAATGTTCTATAATTAAGTAGATGAACCTAAAACCTCATCTAAAAAGGGGGGATTGGCTCTTTTAAAGCAAAGGTAGAACTTCTTTTACTGGCACTGAAAGGGACATTGCACAGATCACTTGTTGTAAATGTAATTGGATGTGCTGATTACACCTATCTGTGTGTGCTTTTATAGCAGTGCCTCTGATTGTTGTACATAATCAACCTGTCAAAGGTGTCAGATACGTTTTTCCTAAAAGTACTTCCTGGATGTGTTTACTTGAATCTCTTACAAAATCGATACCACAGATTCAAGGACAATCTATGGAGCAAGAGTTATGGCTTCTGAGAGAAGAGCTGAGCCAGGCACAACAGAAATTGCGTGAAATGGAGGAAGCAAAGGCCAGTGAATATCAAGGGGAATCTGAAAACACAGAGAGAACAGAGGTTATTCCAAAACCACGTGACTCCCAGGAAATCAGCATCCAGACAGAAAGAGATGATGATGAATTTAAAATGCAACTGGAAAATCTCCAGAATGAGAGAGACCAGCTAAGAGAAACACTACAGGAGACAATTAGCAAGGTAATAAAAGTACCTCTCTTCCCATAGGAGAGCAACTCTAGTAGATTTCTTGAATTTTTGGAAGTGTAGTTCAGGTGTCAGTGTGTTAATGTACTTTAATTGTGTCCAAAGAACTCAGAGATGCAGGAGGAGTTGAGATGTACTCGTGAATCTCTTGGACAGCATCAGGAGAAGATTGTGGAGCTGAAAGGAAGCATTTCAGAGAAAGAAAATCAGCTCTTGAAGGCGCAAGAGGCATTGAAGGGAAAAACTGATGAGCTGCAGCAGAAGGTCAGAAGCAGTTTTGTCAAGAAAATTACAAGTTCTGCTGAGTTTGGTGGTCCGTGTCTACTACAAACTCCAGTTCGTAGGGCTGCAGTAGATGTACTAAAGAAACCCATTATTTATAACTAAAGCTGTCTTGGTACAGAATGAGTGAATATTATTTAGAATCAACAATGCACTTTAACTTCTCTCTCTTTTCCCAGTATTAAATTTTATGCATTCCAATAATGTCATTTAGCTATCTCATTCTGAAGATCCTTGAGCAACTTTAGGAGAGCTTAGGTCATGCTTTAATTTATTCCACTATTATAAATTGGTTCTGTAGTTTTTATTTTCATGTCTGAAGCCAGTGTGGATGGTAGGCTTCATATTAATATATAGGAATGTCTCCTATCTACTATGGATAGAGCAACTGAGGCATTTGAATGGATTCAGAATGTCTTGCATGTATTCCCACATTTTACTTTTGTCTTCCACTGAGACAGTAGCACTGACATTTGACTGGCTCTTAAGTAAAATTTTGGCCTTCTATAGCAGGAAATCACTGGGACTATTATTTATCCTAAAACAATCCATTTACAACAGCCTATATGTACAGGCAGTGCTTCTGAATGATGATCCAACAACACTCTTCAATCTACACTTCATTGCTGGGACAGGAAATCTTAGGAACCTATAATGTTACTATAATGGTTGTATTTTCTCGAAAGCATCAATTTATTTTTGCCCATGCAAAAGGTGATTACAAATACCAATCCTGCTTTGGATTTGTTCTTTCCAGCTCACTGAAGTCACTGAAAACCTGACTCGTGTCTCAGCTGAATATGGTGACCTCCTGGCAGAAAAGCAGCAAACTGAAAGGGCAATGAGTGAGCAGCTTGAGAGAATCACTTCACTTAACAAGGAGAAGGATGAGCTTCAGCACATGGTAGAGACTTGTAGAGAAAGGGAAGAACACTTGTTAAAGGTTCAGAGGCAGGCAGAGATTTTGAAGGACAGCCTAACAAACAAGGTGAGGAGTTTTGGTGTTTAGTCACTATTATGTATTCTGATGTTTTGTAACTGATGTGCCAAACACTTGCTTCACCTAAATCCTATTTAATTCTTAATTCTGAGAGCATAATTTTTGTATTGGCAAGCAAACATGAACACGGGCAAAGGATTTTGTCTAAGTTTGTTTGCTACTGATATTTAGCAATAACATGCTCAGCTTGTCTCAGCCTTGTAACCCATTGCATTGGTCCTTCTTTGGAATGAATGTGAATTTGCCTTAGTGCCTATTCAATACAATAATCAGTCATTGAACATATATTCCCAACTTTCTAAAAGGCACTGTGTAGACAGCATGAACCTAACTGGGTTTTGAATCCTTCATGCTTTGCATGCTCTTTGAATAATAGGTTTGGTTTGGAAGATGTTCTACTTTGGTTGTACTGGTTTAACATTAAGAACACTGTAGGAGAGGGAATCAAACAAAGCTTTGGCATTTAATTTTATATTGAATTGATGAGAATGCTGTCTTTGCATATTTTTTAACAGATCTCAGAAATGACAGAAGAAATGAAAATCATCACATCAGAGAGAGATCAGCTTGCTGAGGAAAAATCAGAAAGTAATAGCTGTAGAGAAAGTGCTCAGCTTCAGGTGCAAAAGGAACAAATCATTTTTCTTACCCAAGAGAACCGTTCATTGCAGGAGAAGCTGGACAGTTTACTTTTGAAAACAGAGGAGTTTGGGGAAGGAACTTTGGTAATTATGCTAAAGCTGTAATGGGAAGCTTGCTTATTTAAACTTTTGCTTGAGTGAAATAATTTGCAAAAGCTGCAGAGCATTAAAGAGCAAATTTATTGTTTACTTGAGGTATAACTCCCCATATATTTATGAATGGACATCTGGTACCAGAATGTGACAAATGTTTTTCTGTTAGTAAAATATTGACTTGATTTAGGATGGAGGTGTTCTGTATTGGTCTGCACATGGATATAGTTCTTATAATCAAGTATGGTGGAGCTAAAATTTGCTCATCTGTAGAGTAATTCTGATTTTTTAAAGCATGGCTAGAACTGACTTTGTCCTTTTTCAATGGAAGGGACATAGCAACCAACACTTTCTATAACTGCATGTGCTGATTGTACCATTGTGTGTGTGTGTATATATATGTGTGTGTATATATATATATATACACATATACAAACACAGACACACATATATATTATGTAAACTTCAAAAGAAAAGTATTGTATGTGCATTTATTTTAATATTGAAGAGGCCATGGACAAATTTCAAGTAAATAATTTTCTGGGCCTACCTAGCATTTTATACTTTTGAGACTACAAATAGAGATAAGGTCTCTAGTTCTGAGATGGGAGAGGTTTGTTGTTGGGCTTTTTTGTTGCTGATATTCCCTCTATACTTAAAGTATGACATGAAACTCTACTTCTGATAACTTCTTTTAGAAACTGTTGCTTCAAGTTTTTTTTTCACATGTCTCTTATTTCAAGAAACTTAAATTGAATATGGACTTTGGCAAAGAAGTACAAATCTGTCTAAAGCAGTGTTGCTGTCTGTTGTACATAATCAACCTGTCAAAGGTGTCAGATACGTTTTTCCTAAAGCTGCATTCTGAATATGTTTATTTGAATCTCATACAAAATAGATACCACAGATTCAAGGACAATCTATGGAGCAAGAGTTATGGCTTCTGAGAGAAGAGCTGAGCCAGGCACAACAGAAATTGCGTGAAATGGAGGAAGCAAAGGCCAGTGAATATCAAGGGGAATCTGAAAACACAGAGAGAACAGAGGTTATTCCAAAACCACGTGACTCCCAGGAAATCAGCATCCAGACAGAAAGAGATGATGATGAATTTAAAATGCAACTGGAAAATCTCCAGAATGAGAGAGACCAGCTAAGAGAAACACTACAGGAGACAATTAGCAAGGTAATAAAAGTACCTCTCTTCCCATAGGAGAGCAACTCTAGTAGATTTCTTGAATTTTTGGAAGTGTAGTTCAGGTGTCAGTGTGTTAATGTACTTTAATTGTGTCCAAAGAACTCAGAGATGCAGGAGGAGTTGAGATGTACTCGTGAATCTCTTGGACAGCATCAGGAGAAGATTGTGGAGCTGAAAGGAAGCATTTCAGAGAAAGAAAATCAGCTCTTGAAGGCGCAAGAGGCATTGAAGGGAAAAACTGATGAGCTGCAGCAGAAGGTCAGAAGCAGTTTTGTCAAGAAAATTACAAGTTCTGCTGAGTTTGGTGGTCCGTGTCTACTACAAACTCCAGTTCGTAGGGCTGCAGTAGATGTACTAAAGAAACCCATTATTTATAACTAAAGCTGTCTTGGTACAGAATGAGTGAATATTATTTAGAATCAACAATGCACTTTAACTTCTCTCTCTTTTCCCAGTATTAAATTTTATGCAATCCAATAATGTCATTCAGCTATCTCATTCTGAAGATCCTTGAGTAACTTTAGGAGAGCTTACTCATTCTGTAATCTATTACTCTATTATAAATTTGTTCTCTACTTTTTGTTTTCATGCCCGAAGCCACTGTGGATTGTAGGCTTCATTTTTAACTCTCAGTAATGTCTCATCTACTATGGATAGAGCAACTGAGGCGTTTTAATGGATTCAGAATGTCTTGCATGTATTCCCACATTTTACTTTTGTCTTCCACTGAGACAGTAGCACTGACATTTGACTGGCTCTTAAGTAAAATTTTGGCCTTCTATAGCAGGAAATCACTGGGACTATTATTTATCCTAAAACAATCCATTTACAACAGCCTATATGTACAGGCAGTGCTTCTGAATGATGATCCAACAACACTCTTCAATCTACACTTCATTGCTGGGACAGGAAATCTTAGGAACCTATAATGTTACTATAATGGTTGTATTTTCTCGAAAGCATCAATTTATTTTTGCCCATGCAAAAGGTGATTACAAATACCAATCCTGCTTTGGATTTGTTCTTTCCAGCTCACTGAAGTCACTGAAAACCTGACTCGTGTCTCAGCTGAATATGGTGACCTCCTGGCAGAAAAGCAGCAAACTGAAAGGGCAATGAGTGAGCAGCTTGAGAGAATCACTTCACTTAACAAGGAGAAGGATGAGCTTCAGCACATGGTAGAGACTTGTAGAGAAAGGGAAGAACACTTGTTAAAGGTTCAGAGGCAGGCAGAGATTTTGAAGGACGGCCTAACAAACAAGGTGAGGAGTTTTGGTGTTTAGTCACTATTATGTATTCTGATGTTTTGTAACTGATGTGCCAAATTCTTGCTTTACCTAAATCCTATTTAATTCTTAATTCTGAGAGCATCATTTTTGTGTTGGCAAGCAAACGTGAACATGGGCAAAGGGTTCTGTCTAAGTTTGTTTGCCACTGCTATTTAGCAATAACATCCTTATCTTGTCTCAGCTTTGTAACCTTGGTTGGATTGGTCCTTCTTCGGAATGAATGTGATTTTATCTGATGAGTGCCTATTCAATACAATAATCAGTCATTGAACATATATTCCCAACTTTTTAAAAGGCACTGTGTAGACAGCATGAACTTAACTGGGTTTTGAATCCTTGGTGCTTTGCACGCTCTCGAAGGTGCAAGAGGCATTGAAGGGAAAAACTGATGAGCCTGCAGCAGAAGGTCAGAAGCAGTTTTGTCAAGAAAATTACAAGTTCTTCTGAATTTGGTTGTCCATGTCTACTGCACGCTTCAGTTTGTAGAGCTCTAGTAGATGTACTAAAGAAACCCATTATTTATAACAAAAGATGTCTTGATGCTAAATGAATGAATATTATTTGGAATCAACAATGCACTTCTCTCTCTTTTCCCAGTCTTAAATTTTATACATTCCAATAATGTCATTTAGCTATCTCATTCTGAAGATCCTTGAGCAACTTTAGGACAGCTCAGGTCAGGCTTGAATTTATTACACTATTATCATTTGGTTCTCTACTTTTTCTGTTCATGTCTGAAGCCAGTGTGGATTTTAGGGTATTGTGATGTCTCCTATGCATACAGCAACTGAGGCATTTTTATGGATTTAGAATGTCTTGCGTGTTTTCCCACTTTTTACTTTTGCCTTCCACTGAGTCAGTAGCACTGACATTTGATTGGCTCTTAAGCAAAATTTTGTCTTTTTTGGCTTACTACAGCAGGAAACCACTGGGGGTATTATTTTCCTTAAAACAATCCATTTACGACAACCCATATGTACAGGCAGTGCTTCTGAATGATGATCCAACAACATTCTTCCATCTAAATTTCATTGCTGGGACAGGAAACCTTAGGAACCTATAATGTTACTGGTTGTATTTTCTCGAAAGCATCAAGTTATTTTTGCCCATGCAAAAGGTGATTACAAATACCAATCCTGCTTTGGATTTGTTCTTTCCAGCTCACTGAAGTCACTGAAAACCTGACTCGTGTCTCAGCTGAATATGGTGACCTCCTGGCAGAAAAGCAGCAAACTGAAAGGGCAATGAGTGAGCAGCTTGAGAGAATCACTTCACTTAACAAGGAGAAGGATGAGCTTCAGCACATGGTAGAGACTTGTAGAGAAAGGGAAGAACACTTGTTAAAGGTTCAGAGGCAGGCAGAGATTTTGAAGGACAGCCTAACAAACAAGGTGAGGAGTTTTGGTGTTTAGTCACTATTTTGTATTCTGATGTTTTATTACTCATATGCTAAACATTTGCACAAATTCTGATTTTTATTCTCAGCAGATCAGCTTTATGGTTGGTAAACATACACGAACCATGGGCAAAGGATTTTGTTTCTTTATGGATTTTTAGGAATAACATTGTCTACTGATCTCAGCCTTGTAACATGTTGGATTGGTCCAGTTTTAGAATGAATGTGAATTCATCATATTGTGTGCATTTTTAATATAATTATCAGTAACTGAACATGTCTTCCACCTTTTTTAAAAGGCACTGTGTAGACAGTGTGGACTTAACTGGGTTTTGAGTAGTTGGTGCTTTGCACACTTTCTGAATGCCAGACAATGTTTGAAAGTCTTGCACTTAGTTCTAGCCTAGTCATGCTTTTCATAGTGTTTACTTTGCAGCTTTTCACCTGTCAAATTTTTCCATTGTAGATCAAAGAGTATAATTGAGGATTGCTTCAGTTTAGCAAATATTGCTCTCCAGTTGAGGAAATATAAAGATCTTGTCCATCTTTTATGCTCATCTTCTATTTATTTTAATTTTCTTATGATATAGACATAGGTTGATTGCCTTTTCCTTTGATTCCGCTTGCTTTACAGAAAACCAAAGTTGACTGATGTAAACTTTTTGGGTGTCATGCTGTTCCTCTTCCTTGTAAAATTTTTTTTTCTGTGTGATTAGAACACCTGAATTATTTTTCAACTTTTTTTCTCTGCTAGTGTGAATTTTAGTAATTAAGAATTGTGACTTTTGTATTTGACACAACTGATTTTACTACTTCATAGGGTGTATAAAGACCACAACCACCAAACTGTGATTTGCATTTTTCTCCACTGTTCATTGTAGATTCAACAGTTAACTGAGACATTAAATATTGTCTCATGTGAGAAGGACCAGTTACTAGCTGAAAGAAATAATCACTCTTTACAACTTAAAGAACAAATCTCATCACTTAATCAAGAAAAAGATGAGCTACAAAAATTTCTTCAGGATGCCAGGTCTGAGCGGGACCAGCTCAAGACAGAATTGCAAAGAAATTCTGAGATGGTGAGTGTTGCAATTTGCATACCTGAGTTATTCATAACTTCTCATCTCAACTGGTACTTAAATATATGTTTTTATTTTAGTGTGTTGAAACAAAGGCCAAACTGGAAGATGCTTTAGAGCAACTGAAGCAGAGAAACCTGAACAATATGTCCATTCAGGTAAACCCAGTGGATATTGCAGAGCAGGCGGCCAATGACAGCTTGACAGAGATAACATTGAAAATTAAGGTAAGCTTATTTTTCTGTTTGTTTTAAGGATGCACATAGAAACTTAATGACACTTGTCATGGAGCATAAGCCTTTTGTGCATTATGTATAAAGTGGTTTCAATATCTTGCTGAGATGCTGCCTATCATGGGATCAGTTGATTTGCTGTTGTTGTTCAGTGGTTGCACATCAACTTCATGCTCACAGAATATCTCACTTGCTTTCATTACTGTCCAGCCATCCCAATGAAAATAACTAGTCATACAGGCTCATAGAATCATTTAGGTTGGAAGAGACCTCTTAGATTATAGATTTCAGCCCTTAAACCAGCACTGCCATGATCACTGCTAAACCGTGTCCTTAAGTGCCAGGTGTACACATCTTTGAAGCAGCTTCAGGGATGGTGATTCCACCACTTCCCTGGGCAGCCTGTTCCAGTACTTGGCAGCCTTTTCAATTCAGATATTTTTCCTAATAACCAGTCTAAACCTCCCTTAGTGCAACTTATCACATATTACTGGAGAGAAGAGGCTGACCCCCCAAGAGGGTGTAGCCCTCCTTTCAGGCAGTTGTAGAGTGATATGGTCTTCCTGCAGTCTCCTTTTCTCCAGGCTGAAACACCCCCAGCTCCCTCACCCACTCCACAGGACTTGTGCTCCAGACCCTTCCCCAGCTCCATTGCCCTTCTCTGGACACTCCCCAGCACCACCATGTTCTTTTTGTAGTGAGGGCCCCAGAGCTGAACAGAAGATTTGAGGTGTGGCCTTGCTAGTGCTGATCCCTTTCATAGTCCTGCTGGCCACACTATTCCTGACACAAGTCAGGATGCCCTTAGCCTTCTTGGCCACTGGGGAACACCCTGGCTCATGTTCTGCCAGTTGTTGACCAGCACTCCCAGTTCCTTTCCTGCTAGGAAGCTTTCCAGACACTATTCCCCCAGCCTGTAGCACTGCATGGGGTGTGTTGTGACCTGGCAGTTCAGCTGTTGAGCCTCAAACAGAAGCACTTTGCCTGGGTAATTATCTGGGTGTGTGCCTGGATTGGTGGTTTTGTCCTATCCCCATGGCAAGTCAAAACTGAAGTCTTAATCATAATAACATTTCCTGTTGTAAAACCAGTACATACTGTAGGGGTTAGTCCTGGAGTCAGGTAATTTATTTTATGTTTGTTTATAGCTAATCACACCTTTCCTCATTGTGAACAAATTAATTTGTTTCTCTTGCATTTAGGAGCTTCTTGAGAAATTCCCAAGTATGGGGAAGAGATATGAATGTCTCTCTACAGTGTCTCTTAAGCTAAAGAGTGAACTGAACAGTCAGAAAGCACTGATAGCTGTGATACTGCCTCAGCTTACACTGGAGCAGAGTAAACAAGTCAAAACGCTTCAAACTAAAAATGAGGAAATTAACACTCGTCTCCAGAAATTATTGACTAAATTGAAGGTACCAACTTATAATGCTGAATATGTGGATGCTTCATATTGTTTGGATTTGGGTTTGGGATCTTTTTAAATAAACTCTCAATGGTAACAGCTAGGATTTTATATACTCTAGCTTTGGGTTTTGAGAATCCGTACACTGGAGAAATCAAGCTGAGAGTAATTGCTTTATAATCTTAGAAAATGTAAATCAAACTTAGTTTTAACTGTAGTTCAGCTGCTTTGCATAGAATTATTTCATTAATATTATTCCATTTTAGTTGGAAAATGGAATTTCCTTTCTGTACTCTATAAATCAAATAATAGATGACTATTTCTGTGTGGGGGAAAGAGACATGCAAGATGGCTTGGAGATGCATCCTTACTCTGCAAAACTGCCCAGGTAGTTTGATTTTACAGCCTTCCCCAGTTTGGAATCAGTTTCTCCATTGGGCTAAAATTATTAGCAAAAAGGCTAAGGGTAGTTAACATATGCAGAGGTACAGTGAATGACAGTTTTTTCTGTTTCTTTTATTTACAATGAAATATTAAGAGCTGGGTTTTTTTTTTGGTTGGAGCATGGAAACATGCACAGGCCTAGAGAGAGGGGCTGAGGTTCTTGAGAGTCAGTGATGTCTACAAATAACCATTAACTTGGAAGCTGAACTAATATTCCAAAGGGTCTCATTTTCTAACTTAACACAGCCATTTTAGGTTTAATTTTTTCCATAGTTGGCTTTTAACTTTCATGGTTAAAGATGTTTGAGATTCAAGTAGTGAGCTCTGCTAGAATACAGTTTTAAATCGGCACAATGATATTATTCTTATAGATCATCTGCACCTTTCACAACTCCAAGAGAAAATAAATATAACAAAGAACACTTTGTTTTTCAAAGTTTAGATTTGTGTAAGACTGTCTAGGGCCTTTTAGACTTCTTGGCTTTTTTGGAGTCTACAGCAAATAGCATACTGGAAAAGTGCTGTCTCAGCTAAAAGGCTTACATGCCATTACTATAATGCACATGTGAACCTGATTTTCTTAGTCATGTGTTAGTTATCCTGGACATCTAGAGGCTCAGAGTAAGTAGACTGAATTATAAAATACTGTATTTTAGCTGGATGCAGGGTACCATTTTAAAACAGGCTCACTGATAAGATTCTGTGCTTCTGCAACAGCTTTTGTTCAGCTCTGTTTGCACAAAGAGAAGAGAATATCACACTACTGTTCACAAGTATGAAATGGAATTGCTGGAGGAAAAGAGAAAACAAGATCACCTACAGTCCCAGATTCAGTGTCTCAGGAAGATTAATTTGAAGCAGAATGAAGTATCATCTCAAGAGTTAAACAGCTGTGAAGGACTGCAGAGTTTCTACTTGGATGCAGAGGTAATATCTGGGGAAAATAATAGACAATAAAAACCCATTCCAAGGCATGGGGTCATGTGGTGGTGGGAATCTAATGGCATTGGCTTTATCTGTTAAAACTTCTTTTAAGGGGGGAGTGAAAAAATAGAGATATTTTTTATGCTGCTAGTTCTATAATAAGAAGGTTTTGCTTCATAAAGCAGCTGAAAATAAAATTATAAGGTTAGAAAATAGTTGGGACTGTTATTTACTTATTTGCCCTCTACAATACATACTATTCAATACCAAGATGACTTGTTCTAAAACAATGGAATAACCTTTTGCTAATAAGCACTTTTTTTCCCCCCCTTTCCACCTGCCCTAGGAACATGGATTGTCTTCTTGCTTTCCCAATAGGGTGTAATTTTAAGTCCAGCAAAACTCCTTTTATATGATAATTAGATGCTAAAACAGACTTCCTGCTATACTGATAAGTCAGAGGAGAGAAGGTATATTTAGACATGTGATAATCGAGTACTTAAATTTTAATTCCCTTTTTTTTAAGAGCATTCTCAAAGATGTGTCAGAAATGGAAAATGAACTTCTCTGCATAGAAGCAGAGTTAGAGCAGGAAGCAAGTGCTAGAAAAGAAACAATACAGTTCTGGGAAGCTTGTTCAGGAACTCACTGGGATACAGAGGAACTGAAAGAAGAACTAAAGAAAGATAATGAAAGACTCCTGCAAGTCTTTAAATTCTGGACTCCTAAAGTGAAGGTAAAATTAAATGTTATAGAATCAGAGATGTATTTTGTGTAAGCACTCTGCAAATGCCTATGATTGAAAACAAAACACAAAAAAGGCTCTTAAATCATCATTCATTTATTATCAGCATTTACTCATACTTCAACTGTAAAATGTAGGAATGTTTAAAAGATTTTCAAAGATTTTTTTTAAACTTGAAAAGTTGCTTTCTAAAAGACTTTCTAGGTAATAAATGGGAATAGGGTTGTTTATTTGGGGTTTTATTACTCTGAATTCTGGAAAATGTTGCTTTTCTTGCCAAACTTTATCAACACTACTATAGCCATTTTTGACTCAGTCAAATTTATATTTGCACTCCTTTCTTTCTCATGCTTACTGCTTGCCTCTTTTGGAAATCTGGAGAGCATTTTTCAGGATTTAGTGCACTATGAACAGGATTTCACAAGATTTCATCCTTCTGATTAAATCTTAAGTTTAGCGTATTTTTAAAAGTTTCTTCTGTAGAGTCAATAGGCTGTCTTGACATTTTTGGGATTTTGCAATGTTGGCAAGGTTTTCACAAGAATTCCCTACCCTAATATTATGTAGATCAAAGCTTTTAACAAACAAAAATCTAGTAAACATTGTCATTTCCTGACAATTGTGAAGTTTTTCTTTATCTGACATGTTAAACGTGTGGGTTTCTAGAATAGTCCAATGTGTAGGTTTAATTTCCTTTAGTCAGCGAATACATTCTAGTAAGAAAAATCTGTGAATAATTATGGTTTTCTCAGGCTGACTTTCAAGAAGTCTTCCCATTACAGTTCATTTTGTTTCTTTAATATTAGAGTTTGAGTTAATGCAGAAATACTGGTAAACCTGCAATACACTATCATCTTGTCTTGTGCCCCTTCCTGCCTCCCTTTCTTCTGTAAATGAAACTGTTCTTTGAGAGATAATGATACTTTTTCTGACAGCAAGCATTGTCAAATGGGGCACTGAAACAAGAATGTGATGATAGTGCAGGCTAAGGTACTTCCTGTTTCTTCACTTGCCATATTTCTAGCAGATTAAAAAATTATTCTGTGTGATGCTTCTGATTTTCAGATACTCCTTGAACTTTCTTCAGAGCTGGATGCCAGAACTGCTGATTATAGTAAAAATGCTGATGTTGAATTAAAACAGAGAAAAGAGAAAAATGAAAAGTTACTTCAGGATCTAAACATTCTAAAAGAAAAACTGGCCCCTGGTGGCTCTGCGAGTCTGGCATTAGAAGAAGAAAATTATAGGCTTCATAATAAATTAAAGGCTGCAGAACAAGATAAAAAGGTACCAATACTTGCTTCTAAGGAAAGCTTCTTTAATGCTTGCTTTCTAAGGGAGAGTACTCCAAACTGAAAATAAGGATTGATGGCAACTGTAAATCTATGCCACCACAATAGAAATAGAGTACACTTTATTTCAGTAGCTCTTTTATTTCCAAAGTGAAATTTTGAGTTCTTGCCTGTAACATTATTATTTTAATGGCCTGATTTCTGTACACAAATACATGTTGAGTTTAGAAATTCATATGAAAGCTTTTATTTGCTTTTGAAGTATTGACTTTAATAGGGTGATACTCTTGATGCTTCCTGTCAGTATATGGTATTCACTATACATGAAGCTGGAGAAGAATTCTCTATTTAATCACAAGAATTGAGAATTAATTTTCTCTCTTTTTTATGCCACAGTTACCCTTCTCCAAAACACTTTTTCTTTTCTTAGACTTGAGTGTTCTAGACTATTAAAAGGTGACATAAAACAGTGACTTGGACATGAAGAGTTGCTATAGAGCCTGTAGTGTTGGATTTTTTTTGTGTGGTTTGGGTTTTTGCTAGTTCTTGCTAAGAATATGACCATGTGCTGTTACTGTTACTGCTCATAACTGATTGATTGATTGATGTATCTCAATAGGCTATGGAAGTAAAAATTCAGAAGTTAGAAAATGTAATAAATGAAGTGGGAGAAAGTGTCAAAGAGAGAGATGACAGGATAAGCAAGTTACAAGCACAGATAACAATAAGAACAGAGACAAGTGAGCTCACCCAACTGCAAGCCAAACTGAATGAGGTGGATAATTGCCTCAGGACTGCCTTAACAGAGAAACAGAGCCTTCAGGTATGAGCAAAATACTTCACTCTTCTCTTTCTCCTCTGATTAAAGACACAAAACATGCTTGACAACAGTTGTAGGTGAAACATAGCTCTCCATATCTCCAGTCAATGTATTTGTTCTGTATGACATTCCTAGAGTAAATTCCACTTGCTTGTTTAGCAGCCAGTTTCACATTCTACCAGTGCAACCATCAGTGGCAACATTTAGAATCCATATTACAATACTAGAAACTAAATGTGTCACTTGTATGTGATGCATTTCTGAAACACTTCAAATATCTTAAAACTTTTAAACTGAAGCATGAGCTTTTTACTCAACATTTGCATGCTAATTTAGAATCCCCAGATTTATATCTGCACAGAAGTCAGCAAAACTTCCTAAAATATGGTAGCATATAATACACCAGTGTAGGATGCCAACTGCTACTATAGTGCTAGTTGGTAATGTGAGCCACCTTAGTGGAAAATAACTTCCTGGTCTTGTCCTGCAAAATCTAGCAGATCATAGTGAAGATACAAGGTAAATATCGCTTAATTTCATTGCTAAGTAAAAAGCCCTTATTTGTACTAAATATTTTATTTCCAGGCAAAATTAGATAAAGGTGCTGAGCTGTACAAAGAAGAAATTGACCATCTCAAAACACAACTGGTAAAATGTGATCTGGAAAGAATGAAACAATCCAACTCCTTTGAAGTGAAGTAAGTTCAAATTTTATCTTACCATTCTCAACTACTTCATTCTTAGCTTCTACTTTGCTCTTTTCCTATATAATAAGTCGTAAGCATTCAGCTTGAGGTGTTTAAGTTTTTATAGTGGTTAGAGAAAGTAAAATCTCTACACACCTTGGATTGCTTACAAAACTTCTTCCCTATACACCAAAATTTCTCAATCAACTGTGTACAGCCATAAATGAAATAACTGTTCTCACAAAAGAAGGCAAGGGGAAAGCAGTAACTGAAAGCACTCTCTACTTCACTAGAGAGAAGGATACACCAAAAATAATTAGTCCAACTTTTGGGTGCACTTTATCCAAAATCTAACTGACAACCAGGTTTATGTAGTTTTTCTTGTAAAACATGGGTGTGTCTTGTATTTGATAGCTCATTACAATTCAGCTGAAACTGTAATAATTATTAAACTGAGGTTTTCTGTGGATTTTTTTTCCCTCCCTTTCTGCTTCATATAGACTTGCTAATTATAAAGCCCTTGCAGAACACCGAGAGCAACAGTTAACAAAGCTAAAAGAAGAACTGAGGAGAGCACACCAAGAGCAAGATGTTACTGGTAAATTCAAGATAAATGGAAGGGACTCTTTCATGTTAAACTCTGAGTTTTGAGACTAAATCTTTGAAGATCAGATTGAGATGCAGGCCTTGTACTCAAAGGGTATGAGGAGAACTGGGTGCATTGGAAGATGAGATGGAAAGTAGATTCCATCAGCTGCACATGAACTGCATTACAATCACAGCAGCTCTTGTGCTTTTCTCCAGCCACATTTGCCCTTATGGAGGGATAAGCTGCAGTGGTGGTAGCTCATGTTGCCACTTTCTCCTTAACATACGAATACTTAGTTCTAATCAAAGCTATGACATACCTGGAACAATAACTAGTTTACCTCTAAATGGCCCAGTGAAGAATCTGTCATGTTGCTTATTATCTCCCTGGCAGTGTGAATAGTGGGAGGTGTATTTTTTGTAGAAAAAAGAGTAACTGTTGGAATGGCACTTGTAACCCCGTGAAGTTTCACATATAAGACCACAAGAAGGAATAGGCTAAAAAATGTATTGGTTTGCTTTTAAGCACTCTCCAAATTATGCACACACATATGTATAAATCTGTTTTCTAGTGCTGAAAGAAGCAGATCCTCAGCAATCCCAAATACCCCTTACTTGTGGTGGTGGCAGTGGTATTGTGCAGAGCACACAAATACTTGTTCTAAAATCTGAACAAGCCAAGCTACAGAAAGAGAACTTGCAGCTGAAGAAACAAAATGACCTTCTATTGAGGTAAGTGGACAGCTGACTAGCAGCATGTCAAATCATTTATGTACATTTATGTATTTATGTCCATCATTAGTGTTTGTTTCTGGGAGACCTATGGAAGTGAGTAGCCATTAATTTTAGATTTCACATCATAAACTTTTATTTAAAGCTAATGTTTTATGGCTTATAAAGGCCTTTTGAACTTTAAATTGCTTACTTTCTTAAGAATCTTTTAAATGATGGAAACTGCACTTGAATTGTACATTGGAAGGAGTTTCAGTTTAAAAAAAATCCTCTGAAACCAAGATACACAACTAGTGTACTGCCATGTCTGTTGCACATCATCTGAAAATACAGGAACACTCTGTTCTTCAGGAATTTTTTCTTAAAGAAATTGCTTTAAACTTTTCTTAATTGAATGCTGGGGTTCTTTTCTTTGCAGTGATGAACTTCAACTGAAAGAGGAACTCAGGAAATGGAAAGAAAGAGCACTAAAATGGAGAGAACGATCCTCAAGAGAAACTACTCGAGAGACAATACCAAAGTCTCCTAAGAAGGCAGTGTCATATTTCTTTAAAGAGCAAATGCCTTCACCCTGCAAGGAAACTGTTTCTCAGGAAACAGTGACTCAGGACCTACCAAAACCTCTGCCTCTGACTTGTCCAACAAATTTCTTTGATAATTCCAACTTGGGTGTGCTAACAGGTACGTAACACAGTGGTAGTGTCCTATAAGATTTGATGCAAAATGTAAGGGATGGCCTGACATCTGAAACTTGCATGATAACAGTTTTCCTGAATGGTTTATCAAATGACTGTTGAAAAGCTGACCATCTAAGCTGTGAAGCTTCTGTATGCTCTACAGAATCAAAATACCAAAATGAATCCTTCACCTGCTGAAGAATATACAAACCTTTTTTTCCTTTTCTACAGTGGAAGTATTGATGCATGACTTTTAGAAGTGAATCAGCAAAATATTATTATTAGATAACTGCTGCTCTAAAATGTTTTGCTTTGTAAAAGTTAAACTTTACATTGTTTAAGCACAGATTTCTGGTAAAACTACATAAAGTTAACTGGTTAGCTTTTTTCTGAAGTTTTTCAAGATGGTAGACTTTAGCCTTTGATGTTGCATTTGCTACTCTGCCTGGTCCCAGCTGCAGTAATAGCTATTTTGATGAGAACTTCTGTTCCTCAGCATCACTTCAGATTTCTTATATCTGGCCTAATGACTTTTAGTGACCTTCTGCCCTCATGCTTCTCGCAGCTTTTAGAAGGCTCCAGCAGACATGTTGAAGAGTAGCCATTTTTGAGGTATTAGTAGCAGTCTTCCAGAAAGAACATGACTCATTATTTGGTTTTGTGATGGCCAACTTGGTAACAGCACAGCTTTCCTCATAACACAAAGTTCCCCAGAGGGAAGCTTTCATAGCTGACAGACAAAACACTAATCAAGATTAAATCACTGCTTTCCTGCT
>NW_005054304.1:15384591-15414875 GCF_000277835.1 Geospiza fortis
ATACACGACCTGAGGGCACAGAGTCCACAGAAGAACATCTTAGGCACTTGTTTGGGACTTCGGACAGAGATAAAGCCCCTGACTGCAGCACCCAGTAAAGATGCTCTGTTGTAAGCTGCCCTTACAGTGCCTACAGCCAGGATCTGCATATACAAAAGAAAATTGCTTCAGGTTAAAAACCAACAGCTGCTTCCATCTTTGCTGTCTTGGAGTTTCTACTTCCCACAACTTGGAAAGCTGGAATATGAGGACAAAGATGAAAAAACAGATGTTGCCCCACAACCTGCTAAGCTGCTGATATTCAACTTTGGTGTTTTGGTGTGGATTTTTTTCATGGGAAAGAGAAGCTAAAGTATTGGGGAAAAAAAGGGAAAAAGGAATGGATCACAAACTAATCTACTGTGAAACTTCTCAGTCTCAAACTTTTCGTTCTGTCATTCCTAAAACAGCCCTTTTCTGAGGTGTTGATATTTCTATCTTCAGAGTGCTGTTGACTTGGCAAGAAATACTATTTTTGTTTCTTAGCATGTGGTTTTTATACCATACTTTCTTTAGGCCAACAAAAACTGCATTTTCACCACAATCTTGACTTCTTTGGTCACTGCAACCGAAGTTACTGATCTTGTGTTTGTAGAGCACACAATCAAGGGCTCCTCTTAAACTCCTTTAAAGTTTCTGCAACTCAGCCAATTATGGTACAGTGAGTAACTTTGAATTTTGCATCATTTTTCAATATACCTGTCTGAAGTTGTCTATTGGACTTTTTTTGAATAGTAAGCAGTGGATTTCACACTCTTCTGCTTCTCTAGTGAAGGGAAAACAAACCAGATCATTGGGGCAAGATGGACTCTTATTAACCTACTTATCTATATTGTGAGACCTACATTTTGTATGTTTTATATAAGAAATTTTAACTTGACAATAAAGTTTATTGTGTTAAATATGTAAAAATGGTTTTGCTGTTCACTTGTGCTATGATCCAGGGATGCTGACTGCAACATTGTGTCTAAATGTTACCAAATTAGTCTTTTATACTGATTTCATCACTTCCATCATTATTATTCTTCTTGTCTCCATCCTCTATAACCTTCTGCAGTAATTACTTGTGCAGAAATTTACTATTGTCAGAGTTTTATTTAATTCTTTGGGTCTATCAGAAAATGGTGGAAGGCTAAAATATAGATCCTCCTCTCTTTCCTGCCCACCATTACCAACTAAACAGGAGTTGGGCACTCAGAACATGTGATCAACTCCATTAAGGATGAAATCATCACCATGACATGAGAAAGTCATAGCTAAGGAAGATACCTGCATCAAAAGCATCATCCTTATTTTATAGGAATAAATCTCTGTGATGCTAGGTCCTGTTTGGGTCACCCAAACTGACAAGCAGATGGCTCCACTGACATATTCCTGAGCATTCAGTAGTTACTGGAACTGGGGGAGTCACACAAGGATTATATACCTGATGGAGGTACTACTTTAGTAAAGAATGCAACTTTCTATTTACTTTGAATACCTGAAAACTGCCAACTACTGTACCTGTAATTTGCAAGGATTTATCTCAATCTCTGGTCTGGAATGTGTTTTGGAAAGCTTTTAAAGGCATGATGATACAGGTTCCAAATACCATTACAGAGTTGGGCATTGCAATGTCTTCTTTCTGACTACAGCCACAGGTATTTATTTTCTGACAGGGATAAGGATAAATACAAAGTGCTGGTAGGTCTGTGGTGGTTTCTTTTTTTTTCCTTTTTTTTTTTTTTTTGAGGTGGGTTGGAAGTGTTCTGGGTTTGTTTTGGGTTGGTTTTTTTTTTGTTTGGTTTGGTTTGTTACTTTTTTTTTTCCCCACTATGATGAACGAGATTTTCTTTGGCCACCTGCATTTTGTTGTTCTAATAAATGAATTAGACTGATTTTTTTTTTCTTCCAGAATTGGGAAAGAAGGTGTATATATAGATCTACCTCTTCTATATACAATTTCCATTGGTTTTTTTGTTAATTATTACTTGCTTGGAACAACTAGGTTTGGTGATTTTTCTGGTGATTGAACTAAAAAAAGCAGAAACTTATTGCAACAGGTAGCAAAAGCTTAGGGGCAGAAGGATAAATGCTTTCAGCAAACTAAGTTATTACAGGTTTTGTTTACTGGGGAGCTGATTTATAAAGCTTTAAAAAGAAAGAAAACCCTAGCAGAAAGACAGGATAAACTGAACTTTTGTGTATGTGTGTGCCATTTTATCCACAGAATTGGCTTTTGTGAGAACTAACTGATGTTTAGGCAGGACACCAAATTCCTTAATAATACTATCAGGTAGTTTTAAGTCTGGTGTAAGCTTATAGCTAAATTAGTTTGTTCTAGAATTTTTCAGTCTAATGACATTAATTCTGCTTTAACATATGCAAGTTAAACCACCAGAAACAAAAGCTAAGTTGGCAAATCTCCAGTTTAACAACAATAAAAAAATATTCACATAAGTTTTGTCCTGGTTTGGAATTTGATAATTTACATTGTAGAAAGACATTGCTTGGAAAAACAGGTTTGTGGCCTTTTGGTGGGAGTCCTACTGATCTCTTGAATTCCCATTGTAAGAGTCAGCTAATGCTGGTGGTACTTTTGTGTCCTTTCATGTGCAGGAGAAAAATCACTTTTTTTAAAAAATCCTCAGTTTCACTAGATGGCAGCATCTCAATATTTCAACAGGAAATTACGTTCGTCTAGAGAAACTTAGCAGTTGGACTACAAATCCCAACAAGCACAGGGAAAACAAAAACCACAGAACTTCCTTTTGTACAAGGGTCGGTGAATATAGCAAAGCTGTTCTAGATCTCTTGGTGAGTGACTGTATTAATATTTATTTGTGAAGGCTTCATAGAATCAGTATGGCAAATGTTCACAAAACCTGACTGTTAGATTGAAAAATGTATTTATAATGCATTTTGCTTCCCATGTGTTAAGGCATTTTGGGGAATTACTTGAACTGGTCTGGGTGGCTTTTGGAAAGAAAAAAAATTCTTCCATTATGTTGCTTCAGAAGTCTCATTTGTTAAATGTGTAACCTTCAGGAAACAGTTTTGGTGCAATTTTGTTAGGAAAAACATCTAACAAAACAGAATTTCTGATCAAAATAAAAGAATAATTTATTCAAAAAGTAGGATACTAAATTTGACTCAGTAATCTGAGTCACAGCATGGATTTGAACATCCCTAGAGGACAGCACTGGCTACTAACATAGGGAAGATTATCGTACCTTTAATTTCCCAGTGAAGTACTAGGTGTGTTGGATTTATGTGTATATTTAAGGACTTTGTTCTTATGACACCTTTCAACACCCATATCTACATAGATGAAGTTGCTTGGAGGAGTATGAGATGCAGCAGTTTTGCTTATAAGGAACCCAATTAACAAACTCCAGATACTTCACTGATGCTAGAACATAGGGACCTCACTTTTTAGGAAGTTCTTTGAGATTTGGTATTTGTTTTCACTTGTTTGCCTGCATTTTTGTATGCGGTATTTCGTTAAACCTAACACAGCACTTGAACAAGGCTGTATTTTGCCTTTTGGCTGCTCCACCTAGGCTAAGGTAGCAGCTCCAAGAGGTTCCCTACTGCTCCAGGCACACTCAGTGTTCTCTGAGAACAGGGAACAAGAGGCAAGACTGGGGGCTTCATTCTCCCCACACTTTCCTGCTTCACTGGGATTGGGAGCCGGCTGTGCTGGAGGATTCCTAAGACAACTGAGGGCACATACCAAGGCCAGGGCATTGTGTGGAATGTATTGCAGTCTAGGACATGGAAAAGTTTGTAGAGAAACAGAAGACAGACCTGCTTTCTGAGAATACCACGGATAGTGGAAACACTAGATCACGAATAATTGTACTGCTGTTTCATCCTGGCTTTTTTTTTTTTTTTTTTTGTCCCAGGCTTTTACAGCATGTTTAAGAAAAAATAAAATCCAATTTCTGTTATAATGAAGCTTAACTTCTGAGCTCAAATGCCTTTTGACTTTTTGAGACCCTTTATGTACAACTAAAAAAAAGAAAAAGATGGGGCAGCCCTGCCTCTCAGAACTCTGGAAAACTGAGGGTCACAGGACAATTGTGATGGCAGAGGTACACCCTGGATTGTGTCTAGTTTTGAGAATGTGTTTGCATCTGATTCCTGGAGGGCGGGGATGGTGTTGGCTTGTTTGTTAAATTTCTGTGCCATCCCGTGCAGGTCAGCACCATGGGGCGGCTGGATGGGAAGGTCATCCTGTTGTCTGCAGCAGCACAGGGCATTGGCCGAGCAGCTGCTATTGTAAGTTGGAAAATGTTTGTTCTGCTGGGCCTGTGCAAGGTCTCTCATTCTAGCTTGTCCAGTGACACCTGCTCCAAACCAGTTCTTGAATTAATAAACCACAGATGATGCTAGAAGCACACAGTGAAAAAATCAGGGAATAATGTAGCCGGTATGGTGTATCATGCAGGCTTTGCGCTGTTTCAATTTATGAAAATCTTCAACTCTGAGTGGAGATGTTAGACAAGGATAAGAACCAGATTTGAGGACAGCTGCGTCTGCTTTTTTTAACAATATATGGTTGGTACTGCCTGTACCTTTTATTCAGCATCTCTGTTGCTTTGTTCTGGGAGAAAATAGAGATGATAGAGGGAGTATTTCCTGGTCTAAGGCTGGATACTGTGAGGATCCCTTACAGCAAAGCCAAGGCATTTTACCTATTTTCATGACTGACAAAACCAAGTTCACATGATACTAGCACATTGTTCACAATGAGCAACTGTAAGAAACTCTTTACAAATTTTGTGTGATTACTGTTAAACAGAATTTAAGGTATGTATTAACTTTCCAGTTAGCTTATAACTCCTTTTGACCAGTTCTTCTCCTGCTACTTCCCCTTTCCATGGCAAATAAAAAACCCAGTAGCATTATCTTGTTATCTCTGTAATGTAATTAACAGCTCAGGAAAAGCTCCTGTAGCATTTTTGCCAGGCTGGTTACTTTCTCATTACCCTGGCTGAGAACACAGAAGACTGCTGATCTTGGCTTACCTGCTCCTTGGACTGAGTAATTCATGTAATCCTCCTGCTGGTTTCACTTCATAAATACCCAACCAACCATGGAAGGCTGCTATGGTTAATGTCACTATCCTCTTAAGCTGCACTTGGGACACCTATTTTGAAGATAAGGGGCTAGAGTCCAAGATGTCAGAATACTTTTGACAGACTTTACTTCCTTAGCTGTTGATTTATCAGGAATTACAATAAAAAGAGGCTTCTGAGGAGTCTGTCAAGAATGAAGCAGTGTCTCTGGTTAAATATCAAAAGTCGTGCTGCTTTTAATATTGTTCTATTCCAATTACTTGGATACAAAGGAATTTGTTTTAAAAATCCTGGTTTACGACTTCTGCCTTTACCTGTCAAATTTTGTAACTTTAAATCTAACAATAGATTTAAATTAGATTTAAATCTAACAATACAGATAGGTCTAGCCCTATTGCTTGTTACTGCAGCTAATAAGGGCAATAATAATTTCCATTATCTTAGTCTGGTTACTGTTCTTATATTTTATTTATGGATTCCTTCCTTTAGGGAAAACACCTTAAATCTGTCTTATCACACAAAGTTAAATAGTTGTCTGCAACTCCCTGATATGCCCAGAATGAAGACTTAGAGATCAGCTGCCTTCAGCTTGGCTTGGCTCCTATTTCAAGCCAAAAAGCACCTGAAAAGAAAACAGATTTTATTTCTGGTATGACCTGGAATATCTAAATATAAATTGTTTCTGTGTTCTCCAGGCTTTTGCTAAAGAAGGAGCCAAAGTCATTGCTACAGACATCAATGAGTCTAAACTGCAAGAACTGGGGAAATATCCAGGTAAATGGCCCTACATCAGGCATTAGTTCAGCTCTTACAAGTTTTGTGTAGGCTGTCTGAGATACATTTTGAGGATAGGAAAACTTGAAAAAGACGCAAAAAAAGAAAATATCCAGACTAGTTCTTCTGATGTTTGCATTGCTTTATGCTGTGGTGTGAAAGAACAGAGATTTGCCACGTAAAAATATTGCAACATCAGCGTATCAGAGTGTTATTCCGGATATGTGGAATGACTGATTTTCTTGTGTCACAGAAGAAGTTGATGTTTTTTAGATCAGCACCCATTTTGCCTTCACTAGGCTAATTATCAGGTGCATCACTCTGGAAGGCATGGGATGTTTTTTTCTCTGACCAAGAGAACATCCCAGTATACAAAAAGGTAGACCTAGTGTCTTGCATTTCTATGGTCCATACTTGTCTTGTCCTTTTAATGCATTCCTTACTGTGCTGCAGAATCCATACATCTTCAGAAAAGTAATTCTAGCAACACTAGATATGCCTATCCTGTTGGTATAAATGTTCAGGCCTGAAGGTTGTTTTTGTACTGCCACCACAGGAACATGCTTCAAGAAGCAGGTTCCGCACAGGTGTGTTTCTAATCACAAGTGGGATATTACGTTAAAAAGTATCTTTTCAATATTGAAATAAAAATAAGACTTGGATATAGTTCACAGTTGACAATGCTTCTAACTTGATTTGAGAGAAGAAAGTGGATTTAAAGAATTCCTACTGAAGGCTGACAGTAAAATACACAAAACCACAGCTGGCACAACTTTTAGCATGACTATCAGGCTCTGCCAACTGGAGCTCACAACAAGAAATCCCTTTGTAATTGTTTGTGAACTTGAGGGCTTTTCAGGTTCCTTCTGAGGGTATTTGGGAAAATGTTACATTTTTTTCCTCTGCTAGTATGCTCACAAGGAAAGAAATAATTTTCCATATACTCAGAGCCATTTCCATCCTTTAGACATAAGATTAGTCAATCTATAATTCATCAAGACTTGGCACTTTGAGGTCTTTGAATTTTATCCAGGAGAGGTAATTCCAATGTGATGTTAATCACCAGCCTGTAGTCTGATCGAATGCACAAATCTCTTCAAAAGTGTCTCTACATTTAACTAAGGCACAGAAAGCCTTTTCATGGAAACCAAAGCTTGTTGCTTTGGTTTCAAAAAAACCCAGGTTTTTATCCATTTCAAATCAAGTTCTCCTTTGACAATACTCAGATGCTTTACAGACAGCTTTACACTGTTTCATGGAATCATATCTGTTGGGTTAGACTTTGGGAGGCCATGTAGTTCTATCTAGTGCTCGAAGTGGCACTGGTTAGAGCAGGTTGCTCAGGGCTATGTTTAATTAAGTTCTGAACATCTCTAAGGATGGAATTTCATCTGCAGGGCCCTGTTCCAGTGTGACTGCCCTCATGATTTTAATAGTTTATGCAAAATAATTTTTCTTTGTTAATTAAATTACATAAAGCTCATTCATAATATCATCAACTACACATGAGAATGTGGCATGTAGTGGGACTGTAAGACACATGTAACTAGTTCCAGGTGTTATTCTATGATAACGAATGTGAAAGTTTATTATGATTATATAAGTTCTCTAATTCTTCTGTGTGAGACTATAGTGGAATTCAAACTTATTTGAAATGTTTTTATAGTAAATTAAGCTAGCTCATCTGCTTGTCATGCTGTATAACAATTAAAACAGTTGATCATTTTAATTGTCTCCTGAAATTTTAAATAGCATCATATGCTGTCCCAGATTAACTGCTGCACTAACTTAATCATTGAGTGAATTGAATTGTAAGTGCTATCCTCAGCACATCAGAAAAATACTCAGCCAATCCTCAATTAAATACATTGAAACAAATGCTGTGTTTTTTCTAGGCATTCAAATACGGGTTCTGGATGTCACCAAAAAGGAGCAGATAGAAAATCTGGCCAAGGAGATTGAAAAGATTGATGTCCTCTGTAACATTGCAGGGTAACCAGAATCTCTTTGCTACTACTGTTTTTCCAGTTTTCCCTGTCCTCCAGAACTACTTTCTATTACTTTAATGCATTTTATTTGTTATGTTTTAATGGATTTTATACTCTTAATAGAAACCTCCATGTGTTTCCATCAAAACGAAACTTTTTTTGCACAACCACATAACCCAGGCCAAGATAAAACAGCTCTGGAACTTGTGTTTTCCTCACTCTATGGGTACCCTGTACTGATGGCTTTGCCCCTTCTAGCACAACAGTGAACAAAGCCTAACAGTCTGCTCCTGCTTTTTTTTGGTTCTTCTGTTGCCAATCATTTTGTTGCACGTATTGAGTCTGCTTTGTATCCTTGATATTTACCAGAAGAAATACACTGCTGCTTGCATTCTTCAAAGGAGCTCTTATCTCCCTCTTTTAAAGGTTGGAAAAGTGAATTGCTACAAAACAGCGGTGGAAAAAGAGTCACAGAAATGTAAGCCACAGACAGTAATCCACTTCATGCACTCATTCTAGGTTTGTTCATCATGGAACCATTCTGGAGTGTGAGGAGCAAGACTGGGACTTCACGATGAACCTCAATGTTCGCAGCATGTACCTGATGATCAAGACATTCCTCCCCAAGGCAAGGCTTGGCTGCCCATGACTTTTAGTCTCTGCTGCCTTGTTTAAAGTGTGACAGATCAGAGTTGCTGCCACTGTGGCAGCGTACAAAATACAAGCGTGCCACTTTGGATAGGGGGGCCCTTAGAGTACAGTAATCCTACTATTAAACATTCTCTTCATTGCATAATATTTCAAGTAGACAATTTATCCAAAGGATATGGTAGAGAGGATTTATCTGGGGAGTTGCATATGTAAACTAGTTAAAATACTTCAGACTTTATGCAGAGTAGTGATGGAGTCATTGCAATACAGTGCTAATGTATTCTACTACAGCACACAGCTGCACAGTACCACTGCTACAAAGTATTAATAAATCATCTATATTAATATGAATTTTGTACAGCTCTGGAGACTATCTGGTGAAAAAATTCAGGGATGCTGATTAGAGCACAACAGCTCAGTGAATGTAGCAGCTCCAAGATGCTTCTTGGTTTTTCCATAATCACTAGTTTTGGGTCTACAAAACCTTGTGGACCGAATAAGGTGTTTGCATTCCCATAAATGCAAAGGCTAGATTTGAAAGCTGTGACTATGACTGGATGATAACTACTATTTTCAGTATTGTTCCAGTTCTTTTTGCTTGGTTGGTTGGGTTTTTTGTTTGTTTGGGGGTGGTTTTTTTCTTAGCTGAACTTAATTTTCAAAATTTGAGGGTTTTTAAGAACTTCAGGCATATCAGATTTTAGGATGCCTAAAAAGGTTGTAACTTGAAGAAAATTACAATTCATAGATGCTAAAGTGTTGTGCTTTAGTCTTCTCCAAAACAAGAAGAGTTTGAGTGGGATCAGTGAGTTGCTGCATTGGTAGATGGTATGGGCAGATGTCTGTGTGGTATAACTTACTGTCGTGACAGAGGGCAATGACTAATAGGTGGCAACCTAAGAAAAAAATCCTTTCCAGCATCTTCAATCCTGACATGGCTCAGGGAACAAGTGAGAATTTCCTACTCTGCTTTACTGCTTCAGTCAATGGCACCTACCCACGTCAAGTGACCTTTGTTGCCCTGGGTATCAAGTGCATGTAGGGCTGTTCTCTGAGTGGCTGTGGGCTTTTTGCTGAACCTGCAGATGACAAAACAGTTTGCATTTGAGTGACATAAGTACTCTCTTTGCAGATGCTTAAACAGAAATCTGGAAATATTATAAATATGTCTTCTGTGGCATCCAGCATCAAAGGTCAGTAGCTTGCTAGAGTTCCTCATATAAATCTTTAAGGTGATGGATATACAATATAAATATTGTGCAACTTTGAACTTGGAGGACGTTCTAAATTTAAAGCTATTTCTAAATCCTGTGGAGGGACCAGTTAGGGGAAAAAAGTGAACGAATCCTTTTCACCAGTATTTATTTACTAAAATGATATGACTTCCAGTGATATCTTGGTACATGTGTTCTTCAGAGATATAATGAAGAAATGACAACTACAAAAGTGCTGTAACTATGCTTTCAAAAGAAGCCTGATCATGACTAACAGATGGATTTCTGCTGTTCCTAAATCTTTGCTGCTTGTTACGTTTTCTAGACAAGTCCCCAGGCTTACACTATTGAAAGATTGTGTGCTTTCCTCTGAGGTATACCTGAGTAGAATTTTGGCAGTTGGCATTCCAGCTAGCCTGCCATTATGGAGAGGCTACAGCTGCTACAGGAAATGCTGGAGTCCAGAAGCAGGTGTATATTGAACAATCTTGGCCCTTTTTTCCTTTATAACTCTGTTTCTGTGCTGCCTTGACATGGACCTTCTGTTAGGAGTTGTGAACAGGTGTGCCTACAGTTCCTCAAAGGCAGCAGTTATTGGGCTAACAAAGGCTGTGGCTGCTGATTTCATTGAACAAGGCATCAGATGCAACTGCGTATGCCCTGGTAAGTGTTTTTACATTATCCTGTGATCTAGGAGCAGATGCTACAAGGCCAGATTGAGTCTGGCTTTTTTAACAAAGAATAGACTTGCAAACGGTAACTGAAGTTACCAGCAGTCTACAAGAACAGAGCATGCTTGAAAGGCTTAATATAGAAAAGTTGTTATTCTGTGGTTAAACTGGATGTTTAGTCTGATTAACCTAGTATCTGCACTTTACACATACATTACACAGTAACTGAATGGTTCTTTTCAAAGATGCAGTCTCAGAAGTTAGAAGTAGGCAAGAGCTAACTAACAGTCTGACCATTGTTTAACCATATAAAAAGTATTGAATCTAATTCTCAAAACTCTTGCCTTCTACAGAAATTTAAAATTCTCTGCTTTATTGGTGGCTTTACAGTCTTTCTCCTGAATTATATTGCAAAGTTACACGTAGGTGTTAAGACATACGAATACAACAAATAGACTTTTGTTGTGATTGCTGATGCAGTTGATTTTTAACACTGAATTTAAAATTTTGCTTAGGAACTGTTGACACACCATCTTTACGGGAAAGAATCCAAGCCCGGCCTAACCCAGAACAGGTGAGAAAGCAATTTATTAGCTTGGTCACATGTATATATGTTTAACTCTCTTCTAAAAAATAGTATATAGCTGCACTTCTGCCCATTTTCAAGAATGTCCTCAATTTCAGACTACTGAGGATAACTTAATATTGCTGTCTCCTTTGAAAGTGTGGTCAGCTTGAACTCGAGACAGAAGTCTTACAGCCAGACCAGAACTGAAGCCTCAGAAGGATAATATTGGTTAGCGAATGCACAGGGGCTCTCATCCATGGAAGCAACTCCAAGTGTTGGTTACAGTATCCAGTGCAAAAGCAGAGGACGTTTTCTATTGAGGCATGTGTCAGCCACAAGGAAATGCAAAAACAGCACAGACAGAGCACTCTGGCCTATGCATTTCCACATTATTTGGGATGCTTAATCATCCAACAATAGATAATGGCAAGTTCATATTTGAAGGGCATGGAAATATCTACCACCAAAGGAAGAAGGATTTTATGTTGGCTTTATTCTAGAATAAGAGATTTAGCTGCTTTCTAAAACTCTCCTTATTTTTTTCAACCTGAAATTTACATCCCTGTTGACTTTATGTTTTTCCAGCTTTAATTCCTTACTTAATGCCCTAAAGGAAGTTATGACTAGAAGCCTGTTTCCAATACTGCTTTGTAGATGTCAGTAGGTAAAAATAATTGGGTTTTTATTTTTGATATACCAAATGCTCTTGCATATCCAGGCACTGAAGGACTTTCTGGCCAGACAGAAGACTGGCAGGATGGCTACTGCAGAAGAAGTGGCCCATCTCTTTGTGTACCTGGCCTCTGATGAAGTAAGTATAGACAATGAAATGTCCTGTCATAGAATCCCATACTACTTTGTTACTTGCCAGTAAAGAGGGTATTTGTTTCAGGACAATTTCCATTCTCTTTGAGCTGGATTATAACAAAAATAAAAACCAAACTATGTTCTTTTACTGAGTTCATCCTGCAATACAAAAGGTGTTCAGAATGTTGACAGTGATTGCAAGGCATTATGTATTTGGTGCCACAGCCTGGTGGGTGCATGTCACCTGAGCAAACTGGCTGACCCCAGCTTGTCAGCTTTACCAATCTTGCACCGTGGCTAGATCATGTTTTAAGGAGGTAGAATTAGTAGAGCTGCTGGAGATTTTAGCTAATGGTCAGGGTGAATCTGCCATCCCAGCAAAAGGAAAACAACAGACCCACTGTTGATATTACACACCAGACTCCAGATGACCACTGCAAACAGCACCAACACTAATGAGCACACACCAATGTTATTTGAGCTGCTATGAATTTACTGAGACTAGAAACTGGACTGGATTTGTCCGGACATGTCCAGCAGTCCTAACGTCCATGTCAAAATACTTCAGTGGATTTAGTTCAGTATTAACGTTGCTATCTATCAGTAGTCTGTTTCTCAATTTCATCTTGGGTTTAGTATTTCCACAATGCTAATAATTTTTCCAGTCTGCTCACAGGGTTTTCAGTGGTGTGTAAACAGAATTCCACTTTTTCAATGTATTCAGCATGTTTCAGCAGTGACATAAGAATGTCAACAGCTCAGTTGCTTACCCCACTATCCATATAATGTAAGTTTTTAGTTAGGTCCCATTATAATTATTGGCTGACCTGGTCAGATTCTGCTCAGCTGAACAGACCTAATAACATCACAGTGTGAGGTATTTACTCCTGCAGGTAAAATATCTAAAGTCTAGCTTTTTTAAATTTGTACTCTCAGGATGCATTCTCATCCTAATGCCTCTAGTAATACTTTTGCCACACTTCCTTGAATTAAGTAGAAGGCTTCAATTTCTATGTTTGTTTCTATTTAGATATTATATTACTTACTCAGGTATTTTTGTAAAACCAAAAAAAAGTGTATAAAAATAAAGCATATTTTTTAATTTAAAAAAAGTGTTTCCCTGTAATTAATAGCCATGAAAAATTACTTGAAATCATTGTTTATTTTATGTAATTTCAGTCTGCGTATGTGACTGGTAATGAACTAATCATCGATGGAGGATGGAGCTTGTGACTGACTCTACCTGCAAATGGAAATTCATACTATGATGGGCAAAAAATTAGGATGGTGTTTTTTGCAAAGATTGAGATCATGCATGTGATGTCTTTCCAAACAAATCTGCTATTTCTAGATTGATCGTACTGATTAACTTTTCCTTAAATGGAGAAACACTGGAGTAAAACATACTTCATGTGGCTTCAATTTATGGCAACTCCAAAAACATGAAAAAACAGCAGTTTAATGTTTAAGATTTCAGGAGGCCAAAAATATTATTCAAGTTACAAAATCTCAGTTGTGTTTTAAGCAAAATCTGAGTGAAAGGAATTAACTATTATATTTATTCTCATCTTATGAGGTATTTGGAAATTAAATACAATTAAATACTCACAAGAACAACTATGGAAGGGCAATACTCTAGCAGGTATGGTTGGGGGTATATGTAAGAGGAGTATTCTCAAATATATGGGTGGATTTTCATGAATATGCTTGACTTGAAACACAAAAGCAAAAGGAGTGGATTTTACCACCCTAGATAGAGCCAATATATTTGTCTCCAAAATGATGTACTAATATTGGACAAATTCTGTAAAATCTGTTGCTAGGTGCCACACTTTGGTGCTCTATGCCTTATTCTCAAGTACCAATACAGCTCACACTAAAGCACAAGGCAAAATTTCTCTGAAAAGGACTGTTTCTACAAGAGTATGTGCTGATGTTTTTATTGTGATAGCACATGGTAGCTTTGATTCATGAAATATAAACCTATTATTGTCAAGTTTCATACTCTGGGGAAAAAACATAGGTCCTGACCCAGAGATCTAAGGCAATGAATAACCCGAATTCACAAAGCATTTGTTTTGCTAACATACTGCTTAAAACCAACATGAATTCCATGGTCTGACTGTCATGGTTACCTTTAACATTTATCTTGTTCATAAATGAAACTCTATGTAATTTAATACATATCTTCATATATATAATATACATATATATGTGAGGGAGCAATTAAGGACTAAATGCTACTTAATATGATTCAACAGTAATCAAAGCACAGGAAAAATGTACAATGTTGTCTGTGTTTCTGTAACAACAACTGCCATGTTTATACAATTATTGCTTAAGCTTTTCAATATCAGCTGAAACATTAATATAAATTACTTGATTTCAAAGATAATGAACACATCTAGTTAAAATCTGGCTTCTTATTTTAAAATTATTGTATGTAAATCTAGATTTTACTAATGAGAAAAATATTGTGAATGTTGGCTTCATTGGGCTCATTATGGGCTTAACGTTTACCTTTAATCATGGTTGGAGCATTCTGACCTTGTGTAGCTTGTTTATGGGGTTTCAGAGAATCTAGTATTTCAATCAAGTGACCTTGGCAGCCAAGCAGGATCAAGTTGGGGCACAAATCCAAAATGGCTCCAAAAACATTCACTGACATAAATGCAAAATATGAAAAATTGAGGCTGGCAGGACACAATTTCAATGATTTCAGAGTTTAATATGAAGGCCTAAGTCCTTTTGTAGTAGATGCATAAGGCTTACCTTGAAAAGAGAATTTCCCCATTGCAGTAACACAGGGAACATGTACTGCGTATTCTGAAAATATAATTAAGAATATGAGAGAAAATTCATTATACTTATTGCACATTGACCATCCTTACTTAACGTTTCTAAACTCGCTTAGAATTGTAGGGTTGCCGCTCAAACATGGCTGCTGCTGCTGTTGTTGTCAAAGTACTTGTGGAAGAAAATAAGTACCACTTGCCTTTAAATTGCACTAAAAGGCACAAAAGGGTTTTTTTAGTGGTAGGTCAAAAATCTGGTGGACCAGAAAAGTAAAAATCAGCAGAGCTTGCTGCCTCTTGCTCTATTAGCAGTGCTTTTCATGGAAGTGTTAACAGTTGCAACTCTGAAATGTTCCAATGTCATGAGGTTTTTCAGCGAACTTGCAGGAATTATTAAAGAAAATGCTTCTTAATGCTCTCGTGACCTAATTCCCTGGTCTGTTTTTAATGGAACTGGGTAATTCTCTTTGTTTTCCTTCCACCCCAGTGATAATATAAAAAGGCTTTTTGACTTTTCTGATTCTAGGTCAAACTTTTCTCTTGTGGGGGAAGGAGGAACAGACTTCCCCAATTCCAAGCCCTTCTGGAAAATTTAATCTGATCAAAAAATGCTTTCATTTTCTCTTGGATTTGTAGTCAGCTTAGTTCTGTGTGATGATACCAGGAGCAAAGCAGCAACATGTGGCATTTGACTCTGCTTTCACATGGACTGAGTGCAGCTTGCAAATTTACGGTTGAGAAAAAGAGAAGGTCTGAGAAAACATCTCGTTACCTAATGTGCACTTACAAATGGTGTGGATGAAGTTGCTTTAGGAAGTCAGAATGCCGGGATGGGAACAACATAAATATACAAGTTGTGTTTGTTTGGGGTGGTTTTGGGGATTGGTTGGTTGGGTGTTTGTTTGGTTTTTTTTTAAATCTCCTGCCTGCCTCAGTGCATTTTGTCTGTGTGCACCCAGAACAGAATCAGCAACAGCTCCTTACCCTTTCCTTGCACCTCATCTCCAACCTCTCCAGTGCTGTAGCCTGGATTAAAGGATGGCGTGTAACTTCCCTATGCATCCTCCCACAGCCATGGGAAAGGCAGCACAGAAAGCCTTTTTCGTGTGTAGCAGATGCAGTGAATCTCATGGGGGACAGGCTACAAAAGAGACAAAAATCTTCCTCCTGGGTGCCCTGACGGCTATCCAGAGCCTTGGATGGGCTCAGGGCCGGTCCATCGCTCTCACCAAGCTGACAGCTCGGACCGCGGCGCGTCTCCTGCCGCCTTTCCCGCGGTGACCCATTCACAAGGCCTGCGGGAGGCCCTTGGGGGCATCCCCAGCTGCAGCTGCTGCCCCCGCGGGGCCGGAGCGGGTCCCTGGCTGAGGCCCCGCCGTGCTGCAGGTGAGTGCTGTGCCCCCCAGGTCTCGCTGCAGCTCTCTCCCGAGCGGAGAGCGGGCTTGGCCGGCCGCAGGCTGCTCCCGGGTCTACTTGGCGCCTTTTTGTGGATAATGATGGTTTGGGTGTTTTAATCGTTGTTTACTTTGAGTGCTCAGGTTGCTGCGGTGGGGTTTGTGGTATTTCGTGTGCGTGGCTTTCTGTACCTGCTGTGTGCAAAGCAGAGCGCTGACAGTCACCGAGAGCTCATGCTGTAGCTGTCAGTCAGCTCTCCCTCACTACCCATTCAAAAACAACTGGAATGAGCGGATCTAGTGCAAACCTTTCTCCTTTCCGTACGAGAAAAGTGTATTTTACAGAGAGGTACTAAAATAGGTCTGTTACTGGCTGGTTTCCATGGGATAGGCCTTAACCCTGAGATATAAATTCCTCTCAATGATTTCTCAATCACTGATTTTTGTTGGCATAGAAGGTGGAATTGAAAAACCAAAACAACTCCCCTACCCCACAAAACACCTAAAATCTGTGAGCTTCCCAAAGACCCATGCTGGCATAAGTACAGTAACTACTCACTTTGGTCCTGTTGATCCAAAGGACAGTTCTTGGAAGTAGGTTCTTGATCCTGCCAACAGGGTGAAGACCTGCCACAAACCAGATAAGGACAGCACTGTCAGGTTCGTCATTCACACCCTGAAACCATTCCTGTTAAACAGAACCTTCAATATCTCTGCTTAGTCCATCTTGCCTGTCCCACACGCTGCTGTGAACAGCACTTAAAGGAGCTGAAGCTGTGGCAAGGTGGACTTGCCCTTCTCAGAAGTATTAATTAATCAGTTAACTCTTAGAAGCATTAATTAATTTTGTGGCAACAGCTACGTGGCTGATCTGAGATGCTGCCTGTGCAGAGCTGGATGGAGAATGATATCCTTCTGTCCTTTGCTTGCACACAAGCCAAGTGCAAAATTAAGTACATAAAACCACCCTGGGAAACTGGTCAGTGAAGGGAAGGAGGGAGGCGCTGGTAGGTTGCTGGTACTTTCCATTCCAGTTAGGAGGATTGGCATTTGTGGATTCCCAGTCCCAGTGAAAGGATGAAAAAAAACCAAATCAAAAGTATCACAGATGTCACTTCACTAAAAAATCCTAAAACCACAACTATTTGATTCTGCAAGTATTAATTAAAAATATAGAAAAGTACTGAAAATTGAGTAAATAAGCCTTTACCTTTAAATAGGAAAGGGGGGAAAACCAAAACTATTAACTTATAACACACTGAAAGTGTTTGCCTATAGCTCTGTATTCTTCCGCTGTGCCTTGGTCATGCCTCAGGCCAGTTTCACATCAGAACAGCTCAAACAAAATCTCATAGGTGTTAGAATGGCCCTTTTCTTTATGGTAGCAGCCCTTCCCAAATGTCAAATATTTCATTTGAAACTTGAGGCTTGATAATTGTGAGAATCAACTCTGACTTACTTCCAACTATCCAGCAAGGAAGGAATTTCTTGGCTCAGAAGTTCTGGCTTAACTTCACTAATGTTTTATATGGCCAGAGCAGTGTAAAAGACTTGAAAGAGATTTAGCTAATGGAGAATATATGCCAGCTTTTGCTGTAAGACAGAACACTCTCAAGTCTTGTCTCCAGATATATGCCTACCCCCCTTGATGGCTCACACTGGTGAAACTACAGTAAATATGTGCACCAAAAAATATCTGACATACAAAACAGTGCACTGCCATATCTCTTGTTAGAATCTATGGGACAAGTGGTGGACCAGTTAGAGTTGAGCAAATACAATGCTAACTATCCACAAATTACTTGGATCTTACTTCCGACTCTGAGAACTACCTCCATGGGATATAATCAGTAAAAAAAGAGCCATGTTTTAATCAGGCTTCAAGCTGTGAAAAGTCCTGATCTTTATTCAAACAGGCATCTTCACTTTCTTAGGTACTCAGTCAATGTGTTTGTAACTAGTAGCATCTAGAGAAAACATGTTGTTAAAATTGCTCTGAAAATCAACCTGGATCAGTCAAGCTTAAGTTAGGGGGGAAGTGTCCCCTCCTGAAGCTTTAGAAACCTCTTAAGAGTTTTAGAAACTATAGTTGTTCTAATTTCATTAAATGGTCACTTGCACTGATATGTACACAGGACCTGTGGCACTTTCAGGACTAATGGTCCTGCTAAGTGGTACTGACAGCAAATAACCTTTAATATGTGCTGAAAGGAGGCACAAATAGAGAAATATTACAGCTGATGTTTTAAGAAGGAATTAAGAGGTTAGCACAGATAATTGTGATTCTAAAACTCAGATTTTTTTTTTGGTGCTTGAATTTCTAAGCTTAATACAGTTCTTCAGTTAGTTTCTGTCTCTTGTTCTTAGGTACAGCATACAGAGGGACACAAAAATCATTAAACTTGAAATTTTATGGGCTGAGAGGATTTTTCTACATGGTTTGTGGGAAAAGACATCACTGAGAAGTCATCCATTTGGAAAACAGTGTTTATTTGCTTCTCTGTAACTTTTCCCCCTTTATTTCTTTCTCTAGGTTTGCAACAATGGTAAGGGAAGATGTACATGACAGTGAAGATTCTGAACCATCAGTATGTGAGAGAAATGGCATGATTCCCATGCATGAGCAAAGTGAGGTAATTAACTAAGATCCCAAAGTATAATTCTAGTCAGAGAGAACTCTCCTTTCCTTTTTTCCCTTTTTGAGAATAAAATTCTTAATCTAAAAGGAACTTAAAAGTAAGCATATAGTATTGAGTGTATCTCATATAGATGTCTGTATGGCACATCTTTATGCACATGGTGATCACAGAATCATGGGGTAAACAAGTCACTCCATTCTGAAAGCTCAGGAGATTTGTGTTCCAGTCATGACACTGAGTAAGGGAAAAAAAAAAGGCATATATATATATACAGAGAGAGAGGGAGAGAGAGAGAGGGAAGAGACAGAAAAATAATCAGAAATGTGGAACTGCTACTGGAGAAGGGCCAAACCACATTTATAAGCAGAATTCCATGTCTACAGTATGACAATATGCTGACATGAATAATCATACAGGAAGGCAGATGATTAACTTGTCAAAAATAATGCTAAAATTGAGACATATCCAAAAATGGTCAAAAAGTGCTTTGGTTATGAATATGGATAAGTAGAATTACCAGTATAAGAGAACAGCTTCAAGGGAATGACTCGCAGTTACAGTATTTCTCCATCTCTGACTTACCAGCCTGAGACTCCCAGCAATGGCTCATGTGAGTAAAGCTTGTGCTGGCCAGCTGTGCTATTTCTTTCATCTTTGTTTTGTTATTTTGGTTCACGACTTTGCAACAGTAATTATTAAGGAGTTATATTAAAAGTACCATCTCATGGGAATGATGCTAATCATTAGTTCTATTGTGAAATCCAGTCTGGAAGCAGAACATTAACAAATTGTAGAAAATATTAATAAATGTTTAGTTGTGTACACAAGACAAGCTGAGCCTGGCCTGCTATTATTGTTTCTTCATCAAATATGCAAATACTGTTACTGCACAGGTGCTATATCTGTTGGGACAGGAGCCCTGTCAGGTGCAGATAAAAAGGCAAATGTCCTGCAATTTCTCACATACGGTTCTTGGTGCAATGCAGAAAAACAAACACAGGGCCAAAAATGCCAGAATGACATCAAAGCTGAGCATTCCTATAGTGGTTGTTCAGTTAATGTGGTTGCCTGTAGCCAGTGCATCTCAGCAGACTTCAGATGGTGCACACTACTTCAAATACACACAGTGCTACTTCTGAGGCAGTCTCCTTGTTTGCCTTCAGCAGAAACCAACAGCAGGTGCCAAAGGTACTGATGGGAATGCACAAACAGAAGAAACTGCTCTCTTAAACCACTGCACTCAGCAGCCTCCAGAGCCAACAGCAGGATCTTCAATACCTGCAAGAACATGGAGGCAAATATTTGCTTGCCCTCCTCAGGGTTTACTAGCCCAAACAGTGACAAATGGTAGGTAAGAGACACAGAGTTTAATTCAAATGAGAAGT
This sequence comes from Geospiza fortis, assembly GCF_000277835.1. NCBI lineage: Eukaryota > Metazoa > Chordata > Aves > Passeriformes > Thraupidae > Geospiza > Geospiza fortis. The sequence goes on from NW_005054304.1 coordinate 15,404,580, forward strand.
GGCGAAAGAAGTACTTGTTTCTCTGAATGGGATGATACCTGTCCACTGTCCTTGAAAATAATGAATGGAAATAGCTGTGTTTTACTTATCACACCATTGTTTGAATGTTTGAGCCAGAGGGGAAAAAAAAGATGAAACAAATGTTTGAATGTAGGTTTTGTTTCTACAGTCTCATATGTTTACTATGGTAGGTATGTTTTTGCACTGCAAACTATTTTTATCAGAAGAAAGACCTCATAATTTTTGTCCTGATAGTTTGTCCTTAGTATTACAGGCTTGCACAGGCAAACTGATCTATTTTATTTAGAATTTGTACTAAACTGAAAACTCCCAAAATAGATGCCTGGCTAGCTAATTATTTGAGATTTTTCCTAACAAAAGACATTTCATGTGTCTTTGATTGCTTCCACAGCCACTTGGAATTCTTAAGCTTTTATGTTTGGAAATCTACTGGTCTTCCTTTGCCCCCTGTCACTCTCAAGTAAGATTAAGAAAACTCCAATTTGAAAATTCAGGACATTTATTCAACACATTTTTTTCTTCTCCTTCAGTCTCCTGTTTTATATGTATGCATGCCTGTTCTCGTTGGGCAACTGTTGGAACAGATTTGTGAACCTTGAAAGAGCAAATGTTTTCACATATTTTATAATATTTTCACACACTGTTCTCATAATATTTTTCAGGATTTTTCCCCCTGCTTTGATTGCTGTATCAAGGAAAGTATTTTGCTCCAGAGGTCCAGAGACATGACCCTCTTCACAGTTTTTTTCCCAGGGATAACAATGTATTGCACAAACACATTGAGCCAAAAATTATGCTTCACTTATTTTAAAAATTAGACTGGAGCTGCATTCATCAACTTGAAGATACAGCCAGGCTGTTCAACAGTAGATTTTACTGTGGTTCTGAAGTAGCTGAAGGAAGATAAGCAAATGCCAGATAAGTTAGTGAAAGTCTTTGCTTTAAGTTTGGAACCTGTGAAGTGCTTTTCACAGCAGACAAAGGCTCACTAAATTTATTTATTGATGTTCATGTTACCAATTTTGAAATATTTTAGCATCTGTAAAATCAGAACATCAGTTTGGGGACCATCAAAGATTAACTGCATTGTTATGCTTAAAGTAATTTTTAAGGTAAGTGATTTCATTTCTAAAAGTCATGGCTAACGTTTTTCTTCAATAGCAAAACAAATGTGACCTAACAGCAAATTTGTTGCTAAGAGATTATTAACTGTTAATTATTTTTTGTTTTGTTCCAGTTGCATTTGTGGTTCTGGTTTGGGCTGTGGTTTGGTCCATAACTGGGGCTGAGTGTCTCCCAGGTGGAAATCTCTTTGGAATTCTGTTTCTTTATTTCTTTGCTGTCATCGGAGGTAAAATTTTTGGATTCATTAAGATAGGAACACTACCCCCTCTTCCTGCTCTTCTGGGTAAGAGATCCTTCCTTCTTCCTGCATATTTTGTGTTGTCAAGTAGTATCTGTATGGGCAGTTGTGTTTGGATTGGGAACAAATAAACTGTGTCCCATTGAAAATCTGTAGCTTTTCCAAATGACTTTTTCTGGTCCTCCCTGAAAAGGTGCAAAATTCCCCAGACTGGCTCAGGTGAAATTACCCAAGGCTCTCTTCTTAATTCTTTGTGGGTCAGAGAACTGTTTACCTACAGACTCAGTTTATTGTCCTTCAGACCATTCTGTCACAGTTACTTAAAATTTGGGATTAATAATACCAAACAAGAATCTTAATCCAGACATCATTTTACAGTAATCTCTTTGGAAAATTATTGCTGAGCTGTTTCTTTAGTATCTCATACAATGAAAATATTTTCCAAAGAAAACATTACAGCAATTTCCTGCTACTGGTGGTACAAAGGATTTCTTTATTCTCCTTCCTTTATCTCAAGATAATTGAAACCTGAGAAAATAAATTCACAACAAGGAATAATTCTTCTGCAGAGAGTTATTCTGATTCAGTCATAACTTTTTTTCCACATCAACATCCTATTTTATCTTACATAGAAATGCAAAATAGAAGTGGGAGATTAAAATAATGTTAATCCTGACATCTTTAGAATCTTTTCCGGTTTCTTTCCTAGAGGAGGTTTTATCCTCCCTTAGATGAGTACAATATTTTGAAGTGCTGTGATGTCTGTGGAGCTGGAGATGAAGCTCCAGGTTCTTCTCCCCGGCTGTAAGCTGCCCCCTTGCTGTGTTTAGTGCATAAATGAGTGAAGCTGCTGACAGACAGTAAAACTGGTTGGCAGGGTGGGCCAGGTGTGGCTCTGTAGCCTGCAGAGGTGGTGCTGTGCTTCACACAGGAGCTCCTCACACGGCTCTGTCCAGGCAGCCTGTGCACTCTTTTGCTGTTTAGTTTCACCAGAGGAAAGAAATTCAAATGAGAGGGAGGGAGGTTTTGCATATGGCATGCATGCCTGAAGTATGAACACGGAATGTCACATGCAGGGAGTCTGCCCTTTCTAAGTAAACACCCCTCTTAAACAAATAAAAGTATTTCTGACCATTTGGGTTCTGCTTGTTTGGGAGTTTTTTAATTACATCTGTATCTGAAAGTTATGAGTTGGGCATGAAACTGCTTGTCAGACAGGTAATACTGGACAGCAGAAACTTCAGCATGACAGCACATGTCTCTTGGGTTGTTTAAGACAGAGTTCATTGTTCTTATCCCCAGTCTTTGAGGAAAACTGGAAAAATCTATGACTCAGAAGACGAGAAAGACAGTGTCTATGAATATTCTGATTTTACATTAAAAATTCAAACCATGTGCTCTTACATGCATATAACCCACTTTTGCTAGGTCCAGTAGAGTGTAAGGTGGCTGGCTGAGCACTCAAGCACCTTATTGTGAGCCTCTCTCAGGAAAAAAGGAATGAAATTAGTACTGAAACAACCACAGAATATGTTTTAGGTGCACGTTGCAGAGAGGTTTCTGCAGCAGGAAGCATGGAGCAAATCAATTAAGATATCCTTTGAGGTGGAGATTTTTGCTTTGTTAAGTAGATTCCCAGATCAGGGTAGCTCCACTGACTTGGACCTCATGCAAATGTTGCAAACAGCATGTGATCACAGTGCCCGGCTCATATAATTGTCATGAGGTACCACAAATTAATTATGACACTTTTTTTTTTTCCCGAGAGATGATGGAAAGAACAATATCTGAAAGTTTAGTGTCCCAGGACAAATCACAGTCAAGGCTCACACTGAGCTGGAACCAACCTGAGCACAGTGATTTGTTTACTTTTGGGGTTTTTTTAGTTTCCTGTTTCTAAACATGACTAATATAAAGTTATGCCACAAAAATATATCTTTGAATCATCAGGACTCACAATGAATCCTCTGTAGATCCATATTTGAAGTCAACTTTTCCAGTACTTTTCCATATCCTTCCAGAGCTGTGGCTTCAATATCTTTGCAGGAAGTCTCTGCTTGGATAGTTTTACTAATATTTGTAAAATGTTGTGTCTTGCAAGTAGCTCAGATAGAGGATAAAACAAAGTTTATGATTTCCTTTCCCTTTTTTGTCCCCTCTTTGTGTAGGAGTCTCATTGCCAGAGCACTTGAAAATGTTTAAATTAGTCCATGATGAGATGGTTTAGATTATATATCCTAGTGAATGCAGCATTATGGTTCCTGTGTTACCTGCATTTCTTACACCTAAGAGGAGTTTTAACAATTCCCAACTTCTGAGATAAATACACAATATTAGATGATCTTCCTATTTTTGTATTAAAATAAGCTAACAAGAAAAAAATCCAAGAATGCAGAGGTGTCTTTGCTTATGCTAAGAATGACCTGCACCTGGTAAACAAAGCTGAGTTCTTTTGACTCAGACTAAAGCTGTGTATCAGCATCCTGCTGATTTATTAATTGATGACTTGCTGGGTTCTGAGGCCACTTTCACTGCTTTAAATGTGTTTATCTCTTCTCATGCCTCAGTCCCATTGTTAAAACACGGCTAATAATTTGGAATACAAATGATTTCTTTTTCTCTCATAAAAACATGCTATGGTGTCTCTTTTAAGAGTGCTATGCAAGCTTTTTTTGTGCAATAAAAAATAATTTGACAGGAGCTTATTTGTTCTGACTTAAGGAATGCTACTTGCTGGTTTCCTAATCCGAAATACCCCGTTCATCAGTGACTTTGTCCAGATTAACCTACGCTGGTCTGCAGCACTGAGGAACATCGCTCTTTCCATTATCTTGACCCGAGCAGGACTTGGCCTGGATCCAAAGGTATGGCACCAGCCATTTGTGTGTGGCAGACTATACAACAGCAATCAAAAAAAACCTGAATAATTGATTCCATTAAAAATATTGAACTGCTCGGTCTTGGAGCATCTGCAAATTAGATAATTACAGAAAGCATAATTTCTGTTGTATAATTATATTATATGGTAATATTGGTAGTTGGATTTGTACAGTAGGCAAGCAATGAAAAAAAAAACCTGAAGAAAAAATTTTATTATTATTTTAATTTCCTGAATTTTGTGAGTGGAACATATGGAGGATGTGTGCACTGCCAAGGTCTGTCAGGAAGAGTTTACATTCCCTGATCAACTCTCTGTTAGTTTATACTGAAAATTTGAAGCAATGCAAGGGATCCCCAGTCCTTGAAAGACAATGTTTTTGAAATCCCAACCAACCAAAAAAGTCCCTGTGGGACTTTTTTATACTTTTTTTTTAATCACTGTCATTTTAATGCAAATACGTTAATTACAAAGATGAATCCTGCTGCACTACTGAAACAGTTATTCTTATCACAATGAAGCCCGTAGCAGTCCTGTGAACAAGAAATAGTCTGTGCACCCTGAGAAACATGGTACTTCATAAATTGATGAAGGCAAGGCTTTGCTTATTTAACATGAGCTGGCTGCAGTAAAGCTGTACCATACTGTTGATGCAGCCTCCCTGTTGAAGGAACCACTCAGAGTTTATATAAAACTTAGATAAAGTGTAGGTAGTTTAGAACATCTAAGCTCATTTCTCTTAACCAAGAAAAACTACAGAGTTGCCAATGCTATGGTTATTTAGGAAAATAAGGTTTTGTCAATATTGAAAAATATCTGTTTTCCTGTATTATCATCATTCTCTTTTCCAAGACATTGAGGCTTGTAGGAGCATGAACTCTGTGTTGTTAGACACAGCTTGGATGCCCAGTTCTGTGAGACTGCATTTCTTTCTATTCATAACAACTTTTTTTGCTGAGGGAACTTCATTTTTGACTCCTTTTTCTTCCATGTGGTAAGAAAACTGTCACTTGGACTCTCTGTGTGGCAATGCTTTGATGCAGTTACAGTTGTTCCCCATGTAATTGAAACTCTGAAGACAAAGAAGTCAGTTTCTCTTAGCCCTGATTATGCTGGGATAAACTGGTCTGGTAAAAAGTAGAACTCACTGATTTTTTTATTTCTTTTTTTTTTCTTAATGTCAAATTAGGCACCTGTCCTAACACAGTAACTGTTAAAGCCAGCTGTTAGAAGCAATGCCAGTTTAGAAAAAAATTTTTTAAAGTTGCTGAACCAAAAAGAGCTTAATCTCTGAATATCAGGTGAGAGACACCTGAAAAAGATGCTTGGCTGCTTGTGCCAAGTTGTTGTAGTTCTACAACTTTTCATGATTTGTTCATAGATTTGTTCACAGGGCAATTTTGGGGGCTGCTCATGCAATTTCTGGGATTATAGTAAAATCTTTTGTGGATGGAGCAAATGACAAGAAGCCAAACAGAATTTTCTGTTACTCCTTCCCGTGACATTCAGGAACCTTATCAAACCTAGATTCACTGCCACACTTGAAATTTTATATCCAAATCCGGTTGGGCTTGGGCTTATCTCCAGTTTAGGCCATGTCATGTCCTATAGTGCAGCTCAGACAGGATTCTTTAACAAGCCATATCAGATTGTAAATGTTTTTTCTCTCTGTAAAGCCAAGGGTTCTGACACTGTTGTGCCTGTATGATTGCAGGCTCTTAAGAAGCTCAAAGCTGTCTGTTTACGGCTCGCTTTCGGACCATGCCTCTCAGAAACAGGCACAGCTGCTGTCCTTGCCTACTTGTTCCTGCATTTGCCATGGCAATGGGGATTTATATTAGGGTAATGTACTGCCTTTTCTCCTCTATGACAAAAGTGCTGGTTTCCAGGCTGCAGCTCAGTGATCCAGCTATGGTTAGTTCTCTGTGCCAAGCAGAGACCTCAGTTCGGGAAGGCTGTGCTCAGCCCCTCTGGTCTTCTGCTTACCCTTTGTGTCTGGCTCTGTGGCTTATTAAAAGGTCTTATTTTCAGGCTGCAGAGGAGTACTTGCATCATTACTCTTCTGTGTTCGTGACCTGAGCACTTGAAGAAAGAAGGATGGTGCAATCCCTGAGTCTTGAACCACAACAAAGGGGGCTTTTAAGGACAGCAAATTATACCACAGTTTGAACAATCTTATACTGGAATTCAGAACTTCCATACAGAGAGATACACATAAGACAGCCTTCCTGTCACAAGTCAAGGACAAGGATATGGCATAGTACATTCTAGAGTAACATCCTTGAAGAGAAGACCTTTTCCATCTAGTCCTATCTAAATTGGTGGACTTGGGCCAGACCCATACACTAGAACAAGACGGGTGAACTCCTCCTCTGACGCATGCTGAATTTTATGAGAATGAACTGGGCTGCTGAGTCATAAGCATGTCTAGACCAGGTTTCCAGATGGGACAATCCAGGTGTCTTGTCAGGGAGCATAACTGGCCTGCAGTGGAAACTCCAGTTTTAGCCTGTGAAGCCTTTTACTTTTAATGTTACTGAGTTGGGCAGAAAGTAAGAGCTGATTGCAGATCTGCATAGAAATATCCCTGCGTGTAATTAGAGGGGAAAGGTTAGGAAAATGCTTTACATAAAGGTCTACTTATTTATACTTCAAAAGAATTAAGGTCAGAACATTTTGAAGTTTTTTTTAGTTCAGTGCTTTCTTTTTGAGATGCTGAACCTGTGTATTTTCAGTTTTGTTCTAGGTGCAGTCTCCCCTGCTGTGGTGGTTCCCTCCATGCTGATTTTACAATCTGGGGGATATGGGGTGGAGAAAGGTGTCCCAACTTTGCTAATGGCAGCTGGCAGCATCGATGACATTCTGGCTATCACAGGCTTCAACACTTGCCTTGGGATGGCTTTCTCTTCTGGTATGCTGGTTAATCTGTACATGATGAAATGCAGAACAGTGATATTTTGGAGAATATCAAATATTTGTGTGCTCTGTTATGGCTGACTGGTTTAATGGCATCTCATTATAAAAGTCATGTATAGACTTAAATACTGAGATGGAAATTACCCATGTTCAAAAGTTGGTGGAACATGGGCAGCTCTGAGTTGTGTGTCACAACAACTTTCAGAGAATATTTTTCCCTGACTACTCCCTTAGCTGCCAAGTCTGGGCCCTGCATGCCCAACAAGATGCTTTGAAATTTCACTGGGTTTGGCAATGTCCTTACAGTGGCTCTTTCTCTGACTTCTCTTGCACACTTTCTTGGCATGAGATTTCAGAGAAAGGAAGTTGCACCATCCAGTTCCTTCAGGCCCATAGGTTCCCTCCTGAACTCCTTTGCCCCAAGTAATTTAAAGCAGACACTGTCCTGGAATCACCCTCATAGGTCTGGAGCATGGTTTGAGTGAAGCTCTGTGAATGGCTTACTGAATGTGTTTTCCTTTTGCAAAATAGGTTCTACTCTGTACAATGTGCTCCGTGGAGTGCTGGAGGTGGCTGTTGGAATAGCAGCTGGGGGAATTCTGGGAATGTTTATTCGATATTTCCCAAGCCATGATCAGGTAAAAACCTAGTTTAAAAAAAATTACAATCAAGTGATTCTTTGCTAAGAGATTCTTTTCTTTAGTTATTAATTTCCAACTTCCTGTGAAGCTGGTCTTGGGGAAAGTTTTTTACAATGTTGGCAGCTTCCAGATTGCAAACCTATCAAGTGAGGATGTGTTTTAAAGCTGATTACTTATTTACTGCACCAGTAATAATGTATGATCTCATAGACCTTCCTGATGGAAATTTGGAACCCAGCTCACCCTCCTGCTCTCATTGAAGGTAGTGAAAATGGAGGAAGGGTCTGATACCCATTTCAGACAGTAAAATAATAATTTATTAGATTGATGCAAGATACGTGTACTTCTTTAAGATGTATCCTGTAGACCTAAGATTAAAAATTAACAAAGCAGATGTATTAGAGGTTTTAAGTGATTGATCATATCATTAGTATTAATTAGAATGTGTTACTTTCCATAAAAATTACATCTACAGAAAGTGTTAGATGAATTTTCTATTGAGAGGTAATTAAATGAACAGAAAATTGTGGAAGAATGTAGATACGCTCTGGACTACCAAAGTTGATATTCAGAGCATCTATTGCCCTCAGTGGCATCAAATTTTGTTATTAAATAATGTGAGAAGTGTGATACAAGAGCTAAAGAGTTAGATAGAAATGAGGAACAATGGCAGATAACTGTCTGCTGTGAGACTGAATTAAATAAAACTAGATTATTCCTGGCAAATGTTTGACTTGTCCTTAAAAACATCTGGTGGCAAAGATTTCACGTTTCCTTGGATAAACTGTTGCAATACTTGACTACACAGGTAGAAAATCCTGCTATCACAGAGTTGAGGCAGAGTTGCTGGAACACAGCATCATGTTCCTTGTGATAAAAATAGCCTAGTGGCAATAAGAACTTGGGTGGGCAGAGGGAAAAAAAGTACGTTTTCAAAATTTGTATTCTTAGGAATTAATGTCTGAAAAAAATCCTCAATCGAACCGAGCAGTTCAATTCTCACTTGGAAGCTTTGATTCCTTCAGAATTATTAATTTTTAATTTTCTTTTCAAGTTCTTACTTTCAAAATTAACAGAAGTAACTTTTTTCCCCCATTTCTGAAAGAAATTCACTTTTTTGTTCGTCTCGTTCCTTGGCTGCAGGCATCTTTGGCATGGAAGAGATCCTGTTTTATACTTGGACTGTCCATGTTTGCTGTTTTTGGCAGCATCTACTTTGGCTTCCCTGGATCAGGAGGACTTTGCACATTAGTCTTAGCTTTTGTTGCAGGTGTGGGATGGTCTGATGAGAAGGTGAATGTTTACATAAGAAGCATACCATATCCAAAGTCTGGTGAATGTACAGCCTGACAGGAGCTTGAATTTGTGTCTGGAGTGGTAATGGTATATTTGTGAAGCGTTAGAGGGTGCACAGATTTAAAAACCAAACAAATAAACAAGCAAAAAAACCCCAAAACCTCACCAAACCAAGCAGCACATTGTACATTTGTTTTGGAAGTGTTTAGCATTTCCTGTGACAGAAAGTGACCATGTATGTCAGTAGAGCAATATGTATGCCAATACAGAGCCTGGTGTACCGATTGAGAAATGCTCAGCTTTTCTTAGACATCTCAAGCCATACAAAAGAGACTTAGGCACTTGACAGTAGCAATCCAGAGCTTCAATTCCCAGCTCTGTGAGTGTCTGTACACAGTCACTTTATGGTTAAGTTTACAAATGGGTATCCAAAATGCAGCTGTGGACATGGCCTGAATACCCTGAGGGTTTGTTCCTGTGGTTTGGAGGGGGTGAAATGAAAAGCAGGGATTAACTATCCCAAATCCCAGCCAGTGTAATTTGGATAACTTAGAGAGCAAGGTGCACACAATAAATGATGATGTAAGGCCACGCAGAAGCCATACAAAAGACTGCTTTTTAGTCACTTTCTCTTAGGCCTAGCCTACTTCATCTTACTGTTTCCCCACTGCCTTTCTGTACCTTGCTATGTCTGACTGCCTCTTTTGCTTGATCCCATCTACATTTAATGCTTTGAGGGCATCTTTCTCTGCACAGCAATAGCTTTGTGGCATTCAGTAGAAGGAGGGGAAGAAAAAGGAAAGGGAGTTAGATATAGTAGAGTCCATGTTATTATTTGTTATTATCCCCATCTTGACCCTGACTTTACAAAGATACCAAGGTTTGTTATATCAATGAAAAGGAACTAAGATTGTCCAATTTTAAAGGATGAAAAACTCTCCTTGGGACTTAACTAGTTAAGGACATTACAACTGATAAAGCTCTCTACTGAAAAGCTTTTAAAACATTTGAGGAGGGAGGACCTTAAAAGAGTACATGCAGTCTCTAAAGGCTTAGTTTAAATTCTTTTAATCTGTGAATGAAGCTTCATGGCCTTAAGTATATTTATGTCAAATGCCTTAGCTCTTTTTTTCTCAGATAGAGATAGAGGTGTGTGTGTACTCAATATATTACCAGGGTTT
>NW_005054304.1:15414885-15429769 GCF_000277835.1 Geospiza fortis
CACCTGACAGACACTGTGTACAGAGAACAATGAACATTGGACCTATTCCTGGAACAGTCAAATGGGCAGTAAATAGGCTGAAATCCCTAAAGAGGGGATTTCTGGGGGCTCTTTTTAATTTTTTTAAATTTAATTTTATTTTGGCAGAACTGAAAAGGGTGAAATAACAAGGAGAAATGAGGCAAAAAATGTTTACATGTACATACATATGTGTATACATACATATACACACACACACACACACACACACACACATATATATACATATTTCCACCTAATTTTCTTTATGGTTACAGAAGTTTTTGTTACTGTAATGTGCCATTCCTTGACAGAAGAGCAAGAGGTGTTGCAGGATCAGTCCCAAAGAGAATACCAAGGATAGGGTATGTCTAGGCCCTGGATTGATTATTAAGTGACAGAGCACTGCAGTTATACTTTCCACACACTCCTGCCTGAAGGTTCCTTTCCTATTGTAGAACCCACTTAATTGAAAGACAAGTGCTATTTGAAATGCTGTGTGTACCTTGTCATGTAAGTGGCAGACTCCTGTTTACCCTGGCAGCAGTTGTTTTAGGAAAATTGTGTAAAGTTAAAACGTGAGGAGAAAAGATGGTTTTGCCTTTATACACTATATTGTAGTGGAAAGTTCAGCACTTGTTCCTGCTATGTGATTTCAGACTTGCGCAGGCTGACTGTGCTCCTGCTCACATGGAGAGAGGCCTCTGACTGAGTGCAGCACGAACAGCGTTAGGTCATGACTGAAACTTGGGAGAGTCAGACTCTGCTCAGCTACAAATGAAAGAACATGTTTAGGCATGCAGTTCCCACAGGCTCAGAAACTTCATGGCAAAGCTGTTGAAATTACATCTTTCTAAATACTGAAAATCAACAGTGCTTTATTTTCTTCCTCTTGTCTGCAAACTGCTTTGTTATTATTCAAACACCAGTGCTTTTTATTTCTCCTCTCAAGACATCAAACATTTATTTACTAGGATGGCCAGACTCAGTCTGACCTTCAAAATGTGTGCAACTGATTCTGAATGTTTTAGTATTAGGTCAAAGAAAGAGGAGCAATTCTGGGCAATCTTTGTGAAACATTTTCACTTTGTCCTATGACTACTTAACTGTTGTGTCTGCTTGGCCATCTTTTTGTGAATTTACAGATCCATTTTGTTTTTATTGCAGAGGGAAATAGAAAAAATTGTGGCAATTGCATGGAATATCTTTCAACCTTTTCTTTTTGGTTTAATTGGAGCAGAAGTATCCATTACATCTCTTAGGCCTGAAACTGTTGGTAAGATCATTCTGAAATAATCCAGCTTTCATTACTGGCTTTGAAAGAATCTCTATAAAGAAATCTAAAACAAAGCAGATTATGGATGACCCCCCAAAAAAAATCAAAAAACGAGAAGCACCTATGCACAAAAGCACTGAGAAGTGTTTGTCTCTTGCAGGGCTCTGTGTTGCTATATTAGGCATCGCCCTAGTTGTGCGAATCATAGCAACATTCCTGATGGTGTCCTTTGCTGGGTTTAATTTCAAGGAGAAGGTATTTGTCTCACTGGCATGGATTCCCAAAGCCACTGTCCAGGTAAACAATCCAACTTCACTTTCATTCCAGGCTAAACCTATTTTCTTTAGCAAAGCTCCCTAACTAGTACAGCAGTAAGCAGGGAAAGGTTCAGGCTCAATGACAACTGAAGGTAGAATATTGACTGTTCATACTCTAAAACACTCTAACTGCTTGAAGAGTGTGTGGAGGACCTTCTATGTGCAAGTGTTTTGCTTGCGTCCTGGGTTTACTCTTTATAATGACAGTGAATTGCATATATACCACAGGAAATATAACCACTTCTCAGCCATTGCTGATTATTGTGCCTTCACATACAGATTCTGAGACCTCTCAAAGGTAAAAGCATTTCCCTCTTACACATGAAGTGTCAGCAAGGACAGTCACATCCAAACTCAGAATGGCTTTCAGTTTGTGATGATTTTGGCAAGGAGTAGTCTGAGAGCCATATTAATAGAGATGCCTCTGGCTGACTACATTCCTACTCCTTTATTTCAGGGATTGTCATGTCATTTGGACTTTGCCTCAGTAGCATGATTACTTGCAAACAAAAGTTAATAATCAAAACAGGCAAGGCTTATTACATGATCAGTGATACAAATTTTCAGAAGCTGCCACTAGTTGACTATTGTCAGGATACATTCTCCAAGTGAGGCATTTTCACAACTGCAATACACAATATACTGGCCTATTTCATTAATCACACATTCCCCAGAAATGTGGATAAAATGGCAGCTAGGCAATGTTCTTCACAGGAGGAAGCCACAGATAAACTCATTAGCTTAGGAAATTCCAAGCATAGTCAAGTGAAAATTGTCCTCACAGGTGTAATACAATGTTTACTTCGCTATGTACAGCCTAAAAACAGGTTGAATGTACTAAAAATGTCAAATTTATCTGAAATGTTGACTAATGATAGGTTCGTTTTTCCTCATTCAGTGCTAAAGATTACTTTCTCCATCTCAGCAATGTTTTCTTCCCTGCAGGCTGCAATAGGTTCTCTTGCCCTGGATACAGCAAGACAACATCAAGATGAGCAAAAGGAAAAGTATGGAATGGATGTACTGACAGTAGCTTTCTTGGCTATCTTGATCACTGCTCCAATTGGAGCTCTGGTTATCGGCTTGGCAGGGCCCAGACTTCTGCAGAAGGCTCAGACAAAGAGCAAGGAGGATGAGGAAGGTGCAGAGGTTGGAGAAGAGGCAGAGGCCTGTGAACCTTCGTAAGACAACTGCAGCAGTCTGGTCCTTCAACCCTGACACCTCTGTTGTGTAAAGATGGCGTATCTAATCTTGCTGGAGGAACCTAAAACTATCAGTCACCACTGCTATTTTTAAAGCAGCCCTGGTGGAGTTCTATAAAATATTTTTATGTGAAGATGGTGCCTTGAGATGAAATAGCTGAACATACAGTGAATAAGATGACCTGGCAGTGAGTCACTGAGAAGTTAGCAGTCAAGAGTTACTTGAAATGTGTGGGTGGTGAGGCCAAGGAGAGGGTCAGAATTGTTGAGGCGTGGAGTGGAGTCATGAGGTAGAATATAAGCCAAAAAAATGGAGACTAATGTGATTAACTCCTTGATGGTTGGAACTGGGCTGTGAGATGACAAGTTATACAACTCAAAGCAACTTCAAAGTAAGTGGTTGTTGACACGTAGTGAACAAGTCCTGCCATCAGTTAGTTAATGACTGGTGATTGATCAGTTGGTGATTCCCTCTCCTTCCTCAGTTGTGTTCCAAAACTTGCCTTTCCGTATTGCTGTTCTTCCTCACAGCTGATGCACTCCTTTGTGCCTTCAAGGACTGTCAGGTCTGGTTGTACAGCAAGTGGTACTTACATGCTCAAAGAGACAGTTGGGGCCATCATAGACTGGTAATAAAGATGTTGGTGCCAGCAGAAAAAAGGACAGAGCCTGAAAATGAGATGAGGGTTGTGGGATGGCTGTAAGGACTGGGGGAGGGTTGTATGGGATTGGGATGGCTGCTTCTTCACCTGTGTACCTCAGCCTTCACACAACATGATACCAAGAGAGAGATGCTGTTCTACAGCCAGGAGTAACTTCTGCTGATCAAAATCCTTCTCTTGCCTTTTAGGTTAGGTATCACTTGACAGATACCAGCAAATCTGTCTGGCTTCAAGTAAGTTGTTGGTATCTCCATTCTGAGGCACAGGGTCAGTATAGCATCCCTCAAAAACTGGAAGTTACTGTGTTATTTTTTGGAAAGGCTATTAGATTGTGCCTGTAACTGAGGTGGACAACACTCTCCTGCAGATTGCTACACTACAGTTTACTAAACTCATTTTACCATATCCTGTGTAGAATACATTTGCTGGTGTCTAGGTTTTGGCATTAGTAAGAACAAATAATTTCTATTTTAGCTTTTAAATTTTTAATATGCAAAACAAAAAAAAAATACAAAAATACTTTTAACTACTTAAATACTTCTGATGTTGACACTGTACTATTTGCGGAGATTCATATGCCATACAGATGAGCTGTATATGTAGCTGTACATGTATGCCTTTGTATAAGCCTTACTCTCTAAGCAAAAATAGTTCTACTTGAGTAAAACTTAAAGGAGTTCACTTTTTTGTAAAGCTTTATAAAAAGTAGAATCCTCACAGAGGGATCACTCTGCCAAATTTGGAACGTGTTCAATAACAGAAGTGTGATGTTGTAAGGGTTACAGCCCTTTAAATTTGGACACAACCTTAAGTACAAAAGCAAACCTCCGATGAAGAGGTCTTGTTTGTGATAGCCTCTAATACTTCCTCCCCAGCAAAACAGCATGTCATAAATGGGATTTGCCTGTTCCTTTAACCTCAATGTGCTCTCAGTTATACATTAGATCACTACCACAATTCTGAGTGCCTGAATAGGCTATACCAATGAAAACTTGCCATCTTTTTTGTTAGTCTAAGTGAGATTGAATAGATTTTTCTTTCCCTGCCATTTTGTGTCTGTATTTCTCATGAGACCCCTTTCTCCCAGCTTTTATTAAATCTTCAAAAAGTATCAGGTTGGAGCTATTACAGGGACCTGCAGATCTAAAATTAAAAGCTTTAATGCTTTAAAATGTTCCCTCTCCTTATCTTCCAGAAAGAAAACACTTGCATCTTTTCATTAAATGATATGTCAGGACTAAGCACTTAAGAGACTGGGGTTTTTTAGTAAGTATCATGACAGTTTCAGCTGCTTTTGAATAGCAGCTAACTTTGAGATTAGATTTCAGTTTTTATCAGAGTACGGGTGAAGCCTGACATTAAAGAACACCCCCTTTTTAACAAAATGCCTTGAAAATCATTACTGAATAAGACCAATTCAAGCCAATTAAATAATCATGCCATGGTATTCTTTTATTTGCAGGAAATAAAATAAGAGCACAATGTGCAGTAACTGATAAGCAGAGTCCCGCTGTCATGCAGACATAATCACAGGCATAGTGTGGGAGAAGGCTGAGTGTGCTGTTCTAGAAGGTTCACAAGAACCTCTGCAGCAGAAAGGTCTGACAGCCGACAGTGTTCCCAGCAGCCAGCATCCAGCAGTTACAGCAGGCAGCATATGGGAAAAGACAGAAATTGTCTATCTGCAAGCAGGGAGTCCAACAGTCCATGAGATGTGATGATGATGTGATTATAATCACTGCTTACTCTCTCTTTTTCAGCCAAACTGAGCTTTTTATGGAATTTAAACTGAAGTCTAAAATCAGCTGTGAAAGAGTCATGGAGTAATACAGCCACAAAATGGATGATAGTTTCTGCATCTTGCTTTTTAAATAAAGAGTGCAAAAGACCAAGTTTTTGGTCAATTGCACTTCAGTTACATTTACTTTGTCTAGTAGTTGCCCCAAGTCAGACACCTTTCTCCAAACCTATTTTACAAGTTTATTTGTATTCTGTTATAACCATGTTCAAATTAATTATTAAAAGAAAAGAAAACATTGCTGTTCTTGTAGAGTAAATAGGTGTCACAAAATGCTGATTTCAATTTCCCTAGATTTTCCATCAACACTGAAGACCTGGTCCTATGACCTCCGTTCCAGTCTTTATTGGTATTTAGGGCAAATTTATTCCTGTGTATGGAGCTTCCCAATTAGATTAGAAAAGTCAGGTAATTGGTTCAACTTCTCAGTTGCTGGTGAGATACAGAGCTGTACAGGCACTTCAGCTTTTAGCTATCTATCTCTGACTTTAGATAGAAAAGATTAGTAAATTCTTTGAGATTTTCTATAGCAAGTTCTGTGGACATGAGAGAGTATTACCTTGACAGATTTTGAAATCCAAGGAAATGATGATTTATCTTGCTTGTGATTCTCATTAAATTATCTTGTGGAAATTATAAAATGTGCTTTCTACAAAAGAACTGTGACTTGCTCTTGCAACACTACAAATTTGTTCCATGCCCTTACAGATACAAGGACAAGCAAAATAACTGTCCCTGTTTATCCTACAGCCATGTCTGTAGATTGCTGTTAAACTATCTCATCTAAGAGCAAGTAGGGAGAAAAAAAATAATTCCATCTTTAACATAGCTTGATTAAGTAATGAAGAGGTTAAACCTTACATTGTTCTTCTCTTCAAGGAGTTTTTTGGGAGAGACAAAACCCTGTTGCTGTATTACTCACTTTAACAAGGTTTCTCTTAATTTAACAGGTTTGGTTGTGATTTCAGAGGAAACCAATCTGTTTGAATACAGAAGTATCCTGATAAAAGCTGGAAGCGCATACAGGCCTGTATCTAATAAGTCTGCTACAGTAGACTGTAATTTTTAAACCCTGGAAAAAAGTCAAAGACAGGGCTTTACATCTCACAGTTAATTTCTTCACCAAACTCAAGAATTGGGGATTGGTATTCTATATACATCTATAAGTGAAAACAGTGTAAGATACTTAACTTTATATATTTTTCTCTGTTATACATGTTTATGTCCTAATACATTTATGGTTTGCTCATCCATTAAGGCAGGACCATCATGAAGTATTTAAACAATAAACATTATACCATGGTTCTGTTACACACTTTGTAAAAGTGGGCATTTAACACACAGTCACATCCTGATCTGCCATCTTTTGCTGCAAGGCAAGAGGTTTTGGAACCTAGAACCACAAGTGTCACAAACGGAGGAGGAATGATCTACCTTAACTCTGCTGCTGCTGCAAGAGCCCTTACGTGTGAGAACAGCTTTCTGACTTGCTTTCTGTTTCAGCACTCTGGTGATCAGCTTTGGCAACAGCTCTGGGGCTTCCCACCTAACAAAGGGTCAAATGAAATGCTGTTAAGGAATGGGTGAGATCTGTTATGGTACCATTGTCTAAAACTGGAGCATGGACCAAATTTTTATTTTTAAACTAATGGATACACTATTTCATGGGAGAATTAAGCACTTTAGAATAATTAATTAGAAATCCAGCTGTTAGGTAAGTAGTAATTATCTGCATCTGAATATAAGCCTCAGCACAGAAACGTTCTGATTTGCCTAAATAATAATTCT
Source organism: Geospiza fortis (assembly GCF_000277835.1). Lineage (NCBI taxonomy): Eukaryota > Metazoa > Chordata > Aves > Passeriformes > Thraupidae > Geospiza > Geospiza fortis. The sequence continues at coordinate 15,421,947 of NW_005054304.1, forward strand.
GAATGGGTAACAAGCCAAGAGAACAGCTCAGCTCTGCATCCTCACTTCTGTCTCTTAACCCATTCATCCCTTGATGAATGTGCAAAAAGCAGTGACTGTAGTGCAAGGGAACTTGCAGGAGGCAAATTTGTGTCTCCTTACCACCAAAACAGGGCCCAAAATACAGGGTTAATGGTAGTGGGTGACCTACTCAATAGTTTGGTTTATATATGACCTGGAACTGCCAGCACTCCACCTGGGATGCTGTGTGTAACTTTCCAGCAGTGTGGGGTTTGTCTGAGCTGGGCTGCTTTGTGTAAGACCAACAAACCGCCCACTTAGACACCACGCAGGCCAGACCTTCAGCTTGCGTGACTTAACATTGATCTGCTGCCTGAAGATACATTCACAAAAGAGAAAGTTGGTATCTTTTTCTCCCCCACTTAAGTACACTTAAATTTGTTCCTGAAAAGCTGAGTAAAACATGATTTCTCAGCAGAACAAATTCAACAGAAAAGTGCACTTGAAATAGTGACAGTTTTATAATTGTATGTTCATACAAAAAAAGGCTTAGTTGTAGAAAGTCAATTTATTATTGAAATAAACGACTTATTTACAGAGATAGGTATTTTACAGTTTTACAAAGCAGGCAAAATTCTTCTCAGAATAAGGTACCAAAACAGTGACAAATTCATCACTGTCTAAATGCAATTTATTCCAAAAAGAAATCTATAGCAATCATGAAACTAAATCATACCAATCACATAACAAAACGCTGTCCCTTGCAACTACAACAGTATAAAAGACTTTTTATCAGTCATGACCTACATTAAGCATCTGCTATACTTCTTTCTTCTTGAGTATTAGTGGACCTACATTATCTCCTGTTAACTCATTGTGCTTGTTGTGGGAGCCATCACAGACAGGGAACTGGAAAAAAAAAAAAACAAACACAAGGGATTAGCATAATTCTGTAGAGCAGCTGCGTGGTGATTTCTGTATTTCTTCCTAAGCCCTGAGTGCTCTGATAATGTTGCTAGTTCCTCCTGTGATGTCCTGCTTCAACATCAAACTCCCTGTCTCCTATCAGACACAGGATACTAAGGACAACAACAAACACAGTTAATAAGTAACTAAGTCTGGGAGATCCTAAAATAGCTGTTCTTAGACACAAAGTCAGGGACAAAGTGTTTTCCATGAAAGAACAGCAAACAAAACAGCTATCACAGCTACAAATGTATTTACTGTGCAACTATTAAGAGTGCTCTTAATAGATTTAGTCATTTGCAACCAGAAAGTACTTTTATAAGAGAAGCTGAAATACTTGGCTGAAGTGATTAGTCCAAAGTGAGAATAGCTGAGTTAAGCTTCTTCAGTTCAGGGCAGACATTTTGTTTTTATTAAAAAAGGAAAGCATTTGATCCAGGGAAAACAAAACCAGACTGTGGTCAGGACATTCAAAATTGAATCAGGAAATGAAAATTGAGGCAAAATGAAATACACTCATTTACATCTAGCTAATTTGGGGGATATGGAATATCCCAACCAGTCATCTCACTGCTATGGACCAGACAGGAATCACCAACACAGGCCCAGCCTTATTTTCATTCTAATATGAACAACTTTCTAAGCTTTGTTTTTTGCAAAATAAGAGTAGTTATCTCTTAATTAGCTGCAATGTATTTCCAAACAGTAAAACAGGTTTGCTTGGTTTTATTCTTACTCACATGTGGTCACTCTCTAAACAATTTTAGAGAAACCCTACTGTGTTTCTTTCAAGTTTCTACAGTTGCTTTCTTCAAGTAGACAGTTTTGTGCCATTCTGCAAAGTTCAGAAGCATGTTCCAATTCCAGACAATGGCAACAACTCAACACAGAGCAATCCACCACCAAAGCTAAACTGCTAAAAATAATCAAGTTTCAATCTCTAACCCTACAGTAGCACAATGTCTTACCGTCTTCGAACGCCAACACCTGCAGTAAGCTTTAGTGAGGCACAGATCTTCAATGTTGATCTCATTCACTACTTTGGGATTTTCCTTCTGGATCTTGAGGTTAATCAAGCTATCCTTCTGCTGTTTCTTCTTGGAGAGGAAGGGACGAACAGCAAGGTAACCGAGCAAGGCCAGCACGCCCAGGAAAGGCAGTAACCGCAGCCATTCTGAAACTAGAGATAAGGTGGGATTTAGGCTGGCTTTTGGCACCACTCCAGGATGGTGCAGCAGCAGCTACTTGCACATGGCTTAGGCTGAGGGTATGAAACAGGGCTGCTCAGGCAGCAGGGCCCTCAGGACAAACAAGATTCCATTGGTGAGTCTCAAGGAAAAAAAGAAGACATAGATTAAATCCTAGGATTTACTCCAGCCAAAGTAAAAATCTGATTCCTAGAATTTAAGGAATTGAAATTAATTGATGAAATTGAATTTTATCACTCTAGAAGATGATTCAATGGAAGAATATAAAACATATAGAAGATTTATTGAAATGGGCAACCCTAAGGTACTGGCAAAACCTTCACCAATTTCTTTGGTTTTATTTTTCAGACCTCTGTTTGCTCAGGGATCTGCAACCAGTTTCTACAACACAGAGGAAGAAAGACACCTAAGATCAGGAGGTGAAGTCACAGAAAAGGTAAGGAATTTCTTTCAAGTACAGGTAAAAAAATAAAAGCATCCACTGCAGATCAGGCAGCCTTGCTACATCATTATAAATCTTCTAGGCATGCTGGTGAGAGAAGACTTACTAGACTTTTTAAGAAATGCATCAGTAATTGGCATTTATATATATAAAGTGGATCTACTTTTCCAACAGAACATGCTGTGACAATACCCCAGTGCAATTTAAATACCATGGTGCACTAAAGGTTGAGAGCATTTTTCTAAATTCCTGGAGACTATATTAAATCTAAACACTCGTCCAGAAGGGAGTTTAAAAATACTTTAGAAGAGAAAGAAAAAAGTATAACAAGCTGGAGCACAAATAGCTGCACAAGCACTTTTTAAGACAAGACACTAATTGACTTCTAAATTATTTATGATTATTTATAGCAAGATTATGTTCTACAGATTGTTTTTTGAAATTAAGATGTACAAGAAAGTAAACACAACCAAGGAGGCTATATCTGCCAGGTGGGTTGTAGCCCTGAACAAGTACATTATTCTTTATAGCTTGATTTCATTTGTACTAGTAAAACAAAAGTTTATGCTAATACTTCTCCAGTTAGAATCGAGTGGATTTTTCTTAAGGATTTGAATTTTCTGGAACCAGACCATATAATGAAAATAATTTGTGGGATTAATATTTTGTTCTTTGTTGCCTTTGATGTGACAGCCACATTTAGTGCATTTATCTGGAAATGCATCACAGCTGCATAAATGCTAAAGGCACTGCAAGAAGTCTCAGCAGCCATTCCCCAACTGCACCTGCAGCAGTCCCTACAAACCACAATTCACCACATTCACTAGGACTCACTGCAATGCATTAATCTCTGGTGCTCTTTCCTTAGTTCCTCCAACAAGCTGCAAGCCCTAAGTAACAATTAACACTGAGATAGTTAAATCTTTTCAGCTACACAGAATCCCGAGTTCCTGAACAGCGGTGCCTGTTTGCCTTTTTTAGCATTTCTTTTCCAGAACACTCCATCAATTCCATCAGGAACCCAAATACACTTTCTGACCTTACCTGAAGGACTGACTTGGAATGTATTTCAAAAGAGAGGAAAAATATTTGGTCACTGAAGAAAAATTCCAAACTTTGTATTTAACCTGACTGTTGACAAAAATGTGGATCTCTACAAAGCTACTCCTCTGAACTCCAAGACAGAACAGACATTCCAAGAAGCACAGCAGGACCAGGGCATCTGTCATGTGTGTGGTGAATATAACTGGGCTAAGACTGACATACAAAAAGGACAGGTCTCACACTCTGATACAGCATCAAAATGAGAACAGTGGTCATGTCTCTGAATGGCTCACAGCCATCTGGGTTCATACAAATGAAAGAGGAACGTGATAGCTGTAACCTCTGAGCAAGGAAATTAGAAATAAGCAGGAATAGGATGTACAAGGCTGTTGTTTAGGATGGTTATTATTTAATATTTGTACCAAGATAACTGCTGATAAATAGTTTTGTCCTCACTAGCCAGTAAATTCTGTGCTTACTTCTAATTTGGGAGTCTCTGGAAAGCCCCCCGTTACATTCATGTGTACACTAACCATAAACTGGCTTGTTATTGCCAAAAAACTGCCTGAAGCTCCTGTGTTTAAACTGAAAAATCAATGTGATCATGTTCTAAGGCATGAGATACAAGACACTGTCAGAGATCTTTAGGCTGGGTGAGCAGGGATGGTAAAAACCCTTCATCCACACTAATGCAATGCCTTCCTGCAAGTATAGACTGCTCTGGTTTTGAAGCCATGCATACCTTTCTGAAGCAGATGTAGGGCAATTCACAAGACTTTATTTTCACAGCTGACAACTCAGAATTCAGACATTACACTGATTCTGGAGATTCTTTATCAGTTCTGCTGCCTGGGGAGAGGCAGATTTTGGAGACAGAAATGAAGAGTAGTGTATGGAACAGGTCAATCTTCAGACTTGTGTTAGATAGAGACTAATCCCAAAGATAAGTCCTGGAAAATATCAGAAACCAGAGAATTCCAAGAAGCTGAGGCAATGGATATTTTCAAGGAGAGGTGGTCTTAATTTTTAGTCCAACAGTAACGTGTCCAAAACCAAAAGAAACACATACACTATGAACAAAGGTACAGACCAGCCACTGAGAAGAAAATCAAAGCAGGCATTCCCTGCTTATCTTCCATCAACTACTCCTTTGGTATCTTTGACTTATGTTTCAGCTACTTTTTGTGGAAATAACCCTATGCAGACCCAAAAGCAGCTTCTTAGAGTAACAGCTCAACTGCAAAGCAAGATTTTAACAAGTATTAATTTCCAGTCAAAAGGAATATTGGAACTGTGCTTGTATGTCCTCTAAACTGATGACATTCTTCATGCAAATTCGAAGTACCTACTAATTACATTCTCTTCAGAACTAACAAGCAGATCTATCCTGGTTTTGGTTGTTTGCTATTTTGAGGTGAATCTCTATGCCATTTTAATGACACCTTCCAGGGCAAAAAGCAATGCTGGCATGAGACAACACTGTTCATTTCACTGAACTTGAGAAGACTAACGAAGCAATGACAAGGCACTGGAAGAGGCTTCTGAGCAGCACAGCATGATAATTTAGATATCCACTTTCAAACCCAAGGTCAAACATTCTTTCCTTCCTCCCTCACTGCTTTTACCTTCAGGAGGTATGCACTGGATGTTAACAGTTTTTCTCTTCAAACAAGCAGTTTTTCATTCTGGTTTTGTAAGGTCACACCAGATAACAGATGTCTAGATCTTTAACCAGCACACTATACAACATCCTATAAAAAAACCTAAAATGCTCCATATACATATATTCTGTTGTTTCTACAACTGATGCACTACAGGAACTGAAATTGCATCTACCTACAAGCTAATGAGAGTTTAGAAGCAATAAAAGAGTTAAAAGACTGCACTGTTCAAAATCTGAATTCTGGCCTGCATTTGCAAACAAGGTCTATGTTGCCCAGTGTTTCATAGTGCTGGTCCCTGACTAAGTTCAATAGATGCCACCAAAGGGCAAATATTATTGCACTTTAAATGTTTTTAGACCAATGTTACTTGTCACTTTCCAAAAAGGAGCAAAGTATGCCGTTTACCAAAGAATATACTTTGTAATTACAGTAGCAAACACAAAAGGTCACATTAATTTTCTTTATTGTCTAATAGTCTTTCCTAATGATAATTCACTGCAAAATACCCCAGGACTGGGAATCCCCTGCTCTTAGAGGCTTTAGGACAGGACAAAGACCACAACAACACAGAAGAGGCAGCACTTGCTCAAGCAATCATTTTCTGAAATGAAACTTAAGACTGACAGCAGCTCTGCGTACAAGCAAGCACACATCTCTTCACTGAGCAATGACTTTCAATAACCTTTATGCCCTAAGAGATGATAATTTTTTACTGTAGGTGCCTAGGATGCAGTGTCCTACAACATCCTTCTCAAAAGTCTCACTGTGTTGCATTTATCCTATGCCATAACTTGAAGCACCTGTTCAGTTTTGCTTTTTTTCCCCCATTTTCATTCATATTCATTCTGGGAGGAAGAGGTAAAAGCATGGTGGCAGATACTAGTCTAGCTTAGTATTGAAAAAAAGAATTTAAAATGTAAAAATGTTCTCTCTATAGCCGTGTATTTTTAAATATACCTTTGTCTCCCGTTTTTAGAGTCCAAAAAATCACTAAGAACTAGAGGCAGTGGATTTTTCAGGTATGCACATTAAATCCTGCCAGTTCTCAAAAGCAGTTTCTGACTCAGCTCCTTCTTTTACTTTTGTTTAGTATTTTTGGGACTGACATTTCACATGTTTGGTCTAGACTTAAGAAATCAGTTATTTGCTTCTTGTCCTCTCTCCAAATTTGAGGAAGTACCTTGAAGTCAATGGGGTAAACAATGTGACAACAAAACAGTTCTCCCATGCTGATCACACTAGGTGAAAACCCCAAAGCCCTGATTCTGGTCTACAGACCAAACCTTCCAGAGGTTTTTCAGAATAAATCATATTACTACTACGCATTATGAGTACAGAAGACTGCACAAATATAATCCTGTTACAAAAAGACATAGTTAGACAAGTGAAGCAGTAAGATACTAAAACATTACTAAGCTTAACAAATTTTAAGTCAAGTTGTGGTTACAAGCGCAATTGGCTTCATTAATAAACTGACAAATACTAGAAACAGGAGAAGTTGAATTGTTCTGTAGTTTGTTCTATCCTCCCTTACCTCCCACCTCTGTAGCAGCTGAATTTCTCTACTTGGTAAATATAATTAACAACTTTTTCATATGAGAGAGTACTTGTGGAAGAGAACAGTTAATTTAAAAGAGATTTGCTTGTTTCTGAGGAAGAGAATGAGACTTGCAGGTCACAAGCAACATAAACACGCTGGAAAAAAAGAAGTGCTCAAAGCTGGCTTTAAATAAACTGTGCCTGTTCTAAATTTAACAATTTTCCAGCACTATCACAGTCTTGGTGTTAGTGCTGCAAGACATAAGGTTGATTCTGCACTTTGATAACTTTTTCTACTTCTACTTTCTGTGGAGAGCGTTCGTTCCTTCTAGTCACCGACCTAATCCTGTCACTTGCCCTGCCTGAGGGCCTGCCTGTGTCACACGGCCGAGCCTGGGCTCCCAGAGCCCCGGGGGCAGAGCACTGAGCGCCCACAGAGGTCGCCACTACTCACTCTTCGTTCCTGTTCACTCTGTCACAGGGCTACAATCAATGAACTGCTCTTTCTACTCCCTCACGCAGAAAATACTTACAACAATTACTAAATTTAAAAACTACTCTAAATTTATGTATGTGGCAGGTTCCCAGAAAGAGATTTTTTTTTGTTTAACTCGGTTCAGATGCTGTCTTTGACCTGTGAGGAAGACGAAGAGGCCGTGCTTTAGGCCTCCGGCTAAATCCCGATCCATCCCGGCGCACGGCCTCTGGCCCACCGGCGTTGATTCCCAGAGGAATTTCAGAGGCGAACGTTTTACGCTGTCCCTGCACTTCATCCCGACAACTCCCCTGCCCCCCGACACCTCCAGTCGGGTCATCCTCCTGCTACAACAGTTCAGGGTTCGGCGTTCCCCGTTCTGTGCCGCGGCCGGCAGACAGCGAGCGATGCCCGGAGGGGGGAAAGCCGAATCCCAGGCAGGACCGAGCGCGCCGCCGGGGCGGGAAGGGGGTCCCGCTGCCCCC